>NC_081555.1:154920000-155220000 GCF_963082655.1 Stomoxys calcitrans | reverse complement strand
AAATCACCACAACCCACCTTGAATTTAGTGAAGCGCGTGCGACAAGTCAATCAAGGATCATTCCTCACGTACACAATCGATCAAGGAGCCCCATTTCCTTATCGGCTTTATACAAATCGAAAACAAAAGCTTGACTTCCCTTCCACCCAATAATTAAAAATAAAACTAAAATTAAAATAAACACTGAAACAACAACTTCCAATCATAATAACAAAACTTTTTCACCTGATCTCAACATCGGTTAACGACCGTCCTTGACCATCATTTGTTGTTGTGTTTTTTGTTTGTTGCTGCTGTTGTTGTTGTGTTTTCGACTAATAACTCAAATAAAAAATTGATGATGCGTCGTTGTTTTGGTTTGTTCATTGGACTTGAAAGTTTAATGAAACTTGCCTACAGTAATTCCATAGTGTGAACCACAAACATCAGACATAATAATGACAGCAGCAACAACACTAGAGATTGTTGTTGTTGTTGCTGTTGCTGTTATCCAACCCGGCATAATGTTATGGACAAAAGAATGCATTCCGAACAAAAGATGATCGTTCGGTCGGTAGTAGTGCCGCCTCATCATCGAGAAGCATAAAGAAGTCAAAATCAAAAAAAAAAAACACAACTCACCATCTTGCCTTGATTTATGATTTGCCACTCCATTCACATACGTCAATGTATAAACTACGGGCATGTGCATATAAAAGGGTGGCTCGATATTTTGTTTTATCAATCAAAGTTAATGATAATAGTGAATTGAAACAATTAAGTTCACTTTTAGTTGAAATTTTATTTTTCATAGTTGACAAACAATTTTTTGCCAAATTTACTTAAAGATTGTTTCCCTTTGCCGATCTTTGGATACCCACCACCTCGGGTATATATGTAAACCAACTTTCGTCATAATCCGGTGAAAAATGAATAATCTATGCCCCCATAACAGCTATATCAAAATATGGTTCGATTTGGACCAAATTCGGCTCGGACATTGAGTGTTCCAATAAGTACAAATCATTGTTCAATTTTGTATATCCAAATATAGACCGATCTGAACCACATATGACAGGGATGTGGAAAAGACAAACATAAGTCACTGTGCCAAATTTCAGCGAAATCGGCTTATAAATGCGCTTTTTATGGGACAAAGACTTTAAATCGAAAGATCGGTCTATATGACAGCTATATCCAAATCTGAACCGATCTGGGCCAAATTGAAGAAGGATGTCGAAGGGCCTAACGCAACTCAATGTTCCAAATTTCTGCAAAATCGGCTTATAAATGCTCCTATTAAGGGGCCTAGACTTTAAATCGAGGTATCCGTCTATAAGGCAGCTATATCCAAATCTGGACCGATCTAGACCAAATTGCAGAAAGATGTCGAGGAGTATAACACAACTCACTGTCCCAAATTTCGGCGATATCGGACAATAAATTTGGCTTTTATAGGCCCAAGACCTTAAATCGAGAGATCAGTATATATGGCAGCTATATTAAAATCTAGACCGATCGAGTCTAAATTGAAGAAGGATGTCGAAGGGCCTAACACAACTCACTGTCCCAAATTTTGGCGGAATCGGACAATAAATGCGCCTTTTATAGGCCCAAAACCTTTAATAGAGAAATCGGTCTATATGGCAGCTATATTGAAATCTGAACCGATCTGAGCCAAAATGCAGAAGGATGTCAAAGGGCCTAACGTAACTCACTGCCCCAAATTTCAGCGAAATAGGACAGAAAATTTAAAATCGAGAGATCGATTTATACTGCAGCTATATCCAAATCTGAACCGATCTAGGTCAAATTGCAGAAAGATGTCGAAGGGTCTAACACAACATACTGTTCCAAATTTTGGCGAAATCGGAAAACAAATGCGCCTTTTATAGGCCCAAAATCTTAAATCAAGAGATCGGTGTATATCACAGCCATATCCAAATCTGGACGGATCCAGGCCAAATTGCAGAAAGATGTCGAAGGGCCCAAAACAATTCACTTCCCCAAATTTCTAAATTGAAGAAAGATGTCGAAGGGCCTAACACAACTCAATGTCTCAAATTTCAGCGAAATCGGACAATAAATGCGCCTTTTATGGACCCAAGACCTTAAATCGAGAAATCGTTCTATATGGCAGCTATATCCAAATCTGAACCGATCGGAACCAAATTGCAGAAAGATGTCGAAGGGCCTAACATAACTCAATGTCCCAAATTTCAACGAAATCGGACAATAAATGCGCCATTTATGGGTCCAAAATCTTAAATCGAGAGATTGGTCTATATGGCAGCTATATTCAAATCTGAACCGATCTGAGCCAAATTGTAAAAGGATGTCAAAGGGCGTAACATAACTCACTATCTCAAATTTCGGCGATATCGGACAATAAATGCGCCTTTTGTGGGCCCAAGACCTTAAATCGGGAGGTCGGTCTATATGGCAGATATTTCAAAATCTGAACCGATCGGGGCCAAAGGGGCCTAACACAGCTCACTGTCCCTAATTTTAGTGAAATCCAATAATAAATGCGCCTTTTGTGGGCCCAAAACCTTAAATCGAGAGATCGGTCTATATGGCAGCTATATCCAAATATGGTCCAATCTGGACGATGTTCAACAAAAAGGTTTAGAGGGGTACCAGAACTCGCTGTTCCAAATTTCGTCGAAATTGGAGGAAAAATTATCCTTTTATAGGCTCATTACTCTATGTCGGGAGATCGGTCTATATGGCAGCTATATCCAAATATGGTCCGATCTGGACCACATTTGACAGGAATGGGTAGGGGTCTACCAGAACACACTGTGCCAAATTTCATCGAATTCGGGTAATAAACGGATCTTTTATGGTCTCAATACCCTGTATCGGGAGTTCGGTCTATAGGGCAACTATATCCAAATACAGTCCGATTTAAGCTACACATCATAGAAATGGGTAGGGGTCTACCAGAACTCACTGTGCCAAATTTTTTCGAAATCGATCGAATGAAAAATGATCAATTTATTACGTCAAGAGTCTGGAGATCAGTCTACATAGCGGCTATATATGGATATTTGTTGTGTAAATACCCTATAAATACCCAGTCGTTGGGTATTTACCCCGAAGAAACCCATCTCTATTTATGGGGTCTAAAACGAATATTTCGAGGTGTTACAAACGGATTGACTAGATTAGTATACCCCCAGCTTTTGGTGGTGGGTATAATGAATGGTATTTAAGATTAGAGTAAGAACTTGATATTTTTTGGGTAAATACCCTATAAATACCCAGGCGTTGGGTATTTACCCCGAAGAAACCCATCTCTATTTATGGGGACTTAAACGAATATTTCGAGGTGTAACAAATGGATTGACTAGATTAGTATACTCCCAGCCTTTGGTGGTGGGTATAATGAATGGTATTTAAGATTAGAATAAGAACTTGATATAATAATTCGACCTCACAGGTGAAAGACTCGCCCCACCCCTAAAAACTACCCAAAAATTACATGTTTACCGAATGGGGTAAAATGGGTATCAAATAAAAGGTAATTGGAAGTAGAATATGAAACTTATACAAAAAATTGGAATCAAGTCCCAGGGGGGCCGCCCCACCCCAAAATTCACCCCCAAACAAACATGTAGGCCAATCAGGACAATATGGGATGCAAACCAAAGATTCAAGTATCTTTGGTTTGCATCCCATATTGTAGTAGAATACGAAACTTACATAAAAGTTTGAGATCTATTCTTAAGCGGATCGCCCCACTCCAAAAGTATGCACCAATTGGACATGTACACCGAACCGGACAAGATGGGACTCAAACGAATGTAGAATACGAAAATTATATAAAAATTTGGATAAGTTCCCGAGAGGCCGCCCCAACTCAAAATTTTGCTCCAAGGAAATGTATACCAAACGGCACAATATGGGATTCTAATGAAAGTTATTTGAAAGTTAAATATGAAAATTAAAAATTTTCAAAATTGGACCATGCAAAGCATACCGGGCCAAGTAGTCTGATAAAAAAATTTTGCTCCTAGTGCTTGAGTGACCGCCCTATCCACAAAAAACGACCTCAAATGTTAGCCGGACAGTATAATAACCATATTGAAGGATCCACCCCAAATTCCCTCAAACAGATATGCACATATGTAGGCTGACCGGGACTATGTGGTACTCAAACGGGAGGTCTTGTGACGACGAAAGTCGCAAAGCTCATTTTCCTACCCACATACGCAGTATCAGTGCAACGCACGTGGTGGAGCATTCCCGCCGTGAGTGAATCACGTCTCTGAAACCCACATAGCCAGCACCTCGCCTTTCTCCTTCAGACATAAGAGCTACTGAGCCCGCGAATACACCCACGTACCGTCTACCTTCGACCGTGCCTTAGTGCCATATCCGTGCCGTGAGTGTACCACGTCTCTGAAACCAAAATAGCCAGCACCTCGCCTTTGCTCTTCATATATAAGAGCAGCTAAACTCGCGAATACACCGAAGTGCCGTCTGCCTACGACCATCACCCCGTGACTTAGTGCCGTATCCGTGGCGTGAGTGAACCACGTCTCTGAAACCCACATAGCCAGCACCTTGCCTTAGCTCTTCATATATAAGAGCCGCTAAACCCGCGAATACACCCACGTGCCGTCTGCCTACGACCATCACCCCGTGACTTAGTGCCGTATCCGTGGCGTGAGTGAACCACGTCTCTGAAACCCACATAGCCAGCACTTCGCCTTTGTTCTACATATATAAGAGCCGCTGAGCCAGCGAATACACCCACATGCCATCTGCCTACGATCATCACCCCGTGACTTTGTGCCGTATTCGTGGCGTGAGTGAACCACGTCTCTGAAACCCACATAGCCAGCACCTCGACTTTGTCCTTCAGACATAAGAGCTGTTGAGCCAGCGAATACATCCACGTGCCGTCTGCCTACGACCATCACCCCGTGACTTAGTGCCGTATCCGTGGCGTGAGTGAACCACGTCTCTGAAACCCACATAGCCAGCACTTCGCCTTTGTTCTACATATATAAGAGCCGCTGAGCCCGCGAATACACCCACATGCCATCTGCCTACGATCATCACCCCGTGACTTAGTGCCGCATTCGTGGCGTGAGTGAACCACGTCTCTGAAACCCACATAGCCAGCACCTCGACTTTGTCCTTCAGACATAAGAGCTGTTGAGCCAGCGAATACATCCACGTGCCGTCTGCCTACGACCACCACCCCGTGACTTAGTGCCGTATCCGTGGCGTGAGTGAACCACGTCTCTGAAACCCACATAGCCAGCACCTCGCCTTAGCTCTTCATATATAAGAGCCGCTAAACCCGCGAATACACCCACGTGCCGTCTGCCCACGACGATCACCCCGTGACTTAGTGCCGCATCCGTGGCATGAGTGAACCACGTCTCTGAAACCAGCATAGCCAGCACCTCGCCTTTGTCCTTGAGACATAAGAGCTGCTGAACCAGCGAATTCATCCACGTGCCGTCTGCCTACGGCCATTACCCCGTGACTTAGTGCCGTATCCGTGGCGTGAGTGAACCACGTCTCTGAAACCCACATAGCCAACACCTTGCCTTTGTTCTTCATATATAAGAGCCGCTGAGCCAGCGAATACTTCCACGTGCCGTCTGCCTACAACCATCACCCCGTGACTTAGTGCCGTATCCGTGGCGTAAGTGAACCACGTCTCTGAAACCCACATAGCCTGCACCTCGCCTTTGCCTTTCATATATAAGAGCCGCTAAACCCGCGAATACACACACGTGCCGTCTGCCTACGACCATCACCCAGTGACTAAGTGCCGTATCCGTGGCGTGAGTGAACCACGTCTCTGAAACCCACATAGCCTGCACCTCGCCTTTGCCCTTGAGACATAAGAGCTGCTGAACCAGCGAATTCATCCACGTGCCGTCTGCCTACGGCCATCACCCCGTGATTTAGTTCCGTATCCGTGGCGTGAGTGAACCACGTCTCTGAAACCCACATAGCCAACACCTTGCCTTTGTTCTTCATATATAAGAGCCGCTGAGCCAGCGAATACTTCCACGTGCCGTCTGCCTACAACCATCACCCCGTGACTTAGTGCCGTATCCGTGGCGTGAGTGAAACACGTCTCTGAAACCCACATAGCCAGCACCTCGCCTTTGCCCTTCATATATAAGAGCCGCTAAACCCGCGAATACACACACGTGCCGTCTGCCTACGACCATCACCCAGTGACTAAGTGCCGTATCCGTGGCGTGAGTGAAACACGTCTCTGAAACCCACATAGCCAGCACCTCGCCTTTCTCCTTCAGACATAAAAGCCGCTGAGCCCATGAATTCACTCAAGTGCCGTCTGCCTACAACCATCACCCCGTGACTTAGTGCCGTATCCGTGGCGTGAGTGAAACACGTCTCTGAAACCAGCATAGCCATCACCTCGCCTTTGTCCTTGAGACATAAGAGCTGCTGAGCCAGCGAATTCATCCACGTGCCGTCAGCCTACGACCATCACCCCGTGACTTAGTGCCGTATCCGTGGCGTGAGTGAACCACGTCTCTGAAACCCACAGCACCTCGCCTTTGCTCTTCATATATAAGAGCCGCTGAGCCCGCGAATACACCCACGTGCCATCTGCCTACGATCATCACCCCGTGACTTAGTGCCGTATCCTTGCCGTGAGTGATTCACGCCTTCGAGAGACACTTAGCCAGCAAACCGCCTTCATCCCTTTGACCTACGAGCCGCTGAGCCCGTGAACGCACACTCGTGCCATCGACCTGCCACGCCGTGAGCGAATCACGTCCCCAGAATTGACATCGCCAGGCCGCAGATCTCCTCCTAGAGCCTAAGTCTAAACCAATAACGCCTAGATTAAGTACTACCTACCAAAAAAAAAACTCATTGAAAACTATACAAACCGCCTTTTCTCTCTCTGTCACTGACACAAATAAATTTCTTTGACTGACCTTGCCTCCGGTGAGCTGTACCCCAGCAACCAGAGGTAACCTCGTCGGTACAGTCTATGGCAGTCAAAAAGGAATCAGATATCCTTATATATAACACTAGTCTGGGTGTCCCCACCACACAAAAAACCCAAATGGATCAAAACAAAATAGGACTGCTTCCACTGAATTTCTTGATCCTTCGGGCAACATCTGCAAAACATTCAAATAACAATCATTTTCGAAAATCCATTGCAGAGTGCAGCGAAGTACACCAGGTCAGTAAGTTTGCTGTCTATCTCACAGGTTGGATGATATATTTTCCCATATTGTGTTTGAAAAACGATATTTCGGTATTAGCATAAAATTTCAGATTTTTATAAAGCATTCAATGGAATTGGCAATGTGCCAAAAACATCATCATTTTTTGTAAAATTTTTTATGGATTTTATTTTTCCTTGCAATACATTTATTTTTTATACAAACCGGAAATAAACTGCAATTGGGAAAACGAAATCCCAGGCAGACAGGGAATGCATTTCACACATCATAATGTCGATGTGATGTTTGTTTTACAAATGAACACAAATAGTGACACAAAAGGACAGAAACACACAAAAACTTATCGTCACATTTAATAACTCCCAATGAGTGCTGCTGTCAATTCGAGTAGAGAATTTATGTGGCATGCGTTGAAAACGTGATGATAGTCGGTCGTCGACTGAGGGATAGTATGAAGAATTTTAAAACTGTTATTAACCCCTATTGGGAAGCGAAATGAAAAAGACAATGCAAAGAATGAGGCACAAATGGGGTAAAGGATACTTTTACTGTGTATAATTTTTAAGTTAAAATATGACTGATTAGAGTTTCCCATTGATTCTTAAAAAATTTTTATACCCACCACCATAGGATGGGGAAATACTAATCCAGTCATTCCGTTTATAATACCTCGAAATATTGATCTGTGACCCAACAAAGTATAATCGGTATTTATAATTCATAGTCTTAACATTCTTAGTCGAATTTTATGCCATGTCCGTTCGTCCTCCCTTCTGTCTGCTTACTTTCGAAGGAGTAAAGCTAAGTGCTTGAAATTTTCCATAATTACTATTTAAAAGTGCGGGTCAATTGGGATTGTAAATAGACCAAATCGGTCCATGTTTTGGTATAGCTGACATATAAACCGATATCGGATCTTGACTTCTTGAGCCTCTAGAGGGCGCCACTCTTATCCGATTTGGCTGAAATTATGCACCAACTGTTTTATTTCAATTTCCAACAACCTCGCCAAATATGGCTTAAATCGGTTCATAACCCGATATAGCTGCCTCGCCAAATATTGCTTAAATCGGTTCATAACCCGATATAGCTGCCATATAAACCGATATCGGATTTTAACTTTTTGAGCCGCTAGGGGGCGCAATTATTTTCCGATTGGGCTGAAATTTGCAGAATGCAGTGTTTTGGTTTGACCATGAAAAACTGTGCCAAGTATGGTCCAAATCGGTTCATAACCTGATACAGCCCCCATGTAAACCGATGTCGGATCTTGATTTCGTGAGCCTCTAGAGGGCGCAATTATTATTGGATTTGGCTAAAATTTTGCATGAAGTGTTTTGGTTTGATCATAAACAACGGTGTCAAGTATGGCCCCCATGAAGTGTTTTGGTTCAACCATCAACAACTGTGCCGAGTATGGTCCAAATCGGTTCATAACCCGATACAGCTCCCATGTCAACCGATGTCGGATTTTGATTTCGTGAGCCTCTAGAGGGCGCAATGATTATTGGATTTGGATAAAATTTAGCATGAAGTGTTTTGGTTTGATCATAAACAAAGGTGTCAAGTATGGCCCCCATCAGTTGATAACCCGATGTAGCTCCCACATAAACCGATCTCGGATCATGACTTCTTCAGCCGCTAGAGGGCGCAATTATTATCCGATTGGATTGAAGTTTTGCATGAAGTGTTTTGGTTTGATCATAAACAACGGTGACAAGTATGGCCCCTATCAGTTCGTAACCCGATGTAGCTCCCAGATAAACCGATCTCGGATCATGACTTTTTCAGCCGCTAGAGGGCGCAATTATTATCCGATTGGATTAAAGTTTTGTATGAAGTATTTTGGTTTGACCATCAACGACTTTGCCAAGTATGGCTTAAATCAGTTCATAACCCGATATAGCTCCCATATAACCCGATCTCGTATATTGACTGCTTGAGCCGCTAGGGGGCGCAATAATTACCCGACTTGGCTCAAATTTTGCACGAAATATTTTGGTTTTACCATAAACAACTGCGCCAAGTGTGGCTCAAATCGGTTTATAACCTGATATAGCTCCCATATAACCCGATCTCGTATATTGACTGCTTGAGCCGCTAGAGGGCGCAATAATTACCTGACTTGGCTCAAATTTTGCACGAAATATTTTGGTTTTACCATCAACAACTGCGCCAAGTGCGGCTCAAATCGGTTTATAACCTGATATAGCTGCCATATAAACTGATCTCGGATCTTGATTTGTTGAGCCGCTAGGGGGCGCAATTATTTTCCGATTGGGCTGAAATTTTGAATGCAGAATGTTTTTGTTTAACCATCAACAACTGTGCCGAGTATGGTCCAAATCGGTTCATAACCTATTATAGCTCCCATATAAACCGATATCGGATCTTGACTTCTTGAGCCGCTAGGGGGCGCAATTATTATCCGATTGAGCTGAAATTTGTTTTGGTTTCACCATCAACAACTGTGTCAAATATGGCCCAGATCGGTTTAAAAACTGATATAGCTGCCATATAAACCGATCTCGGATCTTGACTTCTTGAGCCGCTGGGGGGCGCAATCATTATCCGACTTGGCTGACATTTTGCACGAAATATTTTGGTTTTACCATAAACAACTGCGGTTTGAGCTTTAGATCCCATAGCCCAAACCGGACATATTTGCTGACTTTTGCAATAAGGGGTTAAATGAAAGGTATTTGAGACTTTAAAATTAATTTGATATCCAATATTGAGGCCAATGCCAATGTGGGTTCAAATAAATGATATTTGAGAGTAAAGAACAATGCTGATATATTTTCAGGGCTAAGTGTTTGGGGGAGCACCCACTCCCCAAAAACACCCCTAAATCGAGCATATTTACCGACCACGTCAATGTGGGGCTCAAATTGAGAATAGAAAACGAATCTGATATCAAAATGTGGGACTATGTATTTGGGGCACATCACCTTTCCCCAAACACCCCCCAAAGAGAACAAATTTTGGGGCCAAGTGTTTGAAGACGCCTCATCTCATAAACTCCCCTTAAACCAATGGCAATATGGGGTTTAAATAAATGCTATTTGCGCACGATGCTGATGTTTTTTCAGGGCCAAGTGTCTAGGGGACCACCTCTACCCCGAAAAACACCCAAATCAGACATCATGACAATATCCGTCTGAAATTTTGAGAATAGAGTATATCAAACACCCAATCGTTAATGACCCTAAACCCTCCGAGCGAATTCATAGACCAATAAAGATCATATAGGATTCAGATAAAGGCATTTATATTCTTATACTGTTAGTCAAGCGATATACATATATATTGGGTTGCCCAAAAAGTAATTGCGGATTTTTCATATAGTCGGGGTTGACAAATTTTTTCAATGGCTTGTGACTCTGCAATTGCATTCTTTCTTCCGTCAGTTAACAGCTGTTACTTTTAGCTTGCTTTAGAAAAAAAGTGTAAAAAAAAGTATATTTGATTAAAGTTCATTCTAAGTTTTATTAAAAATGCTACTTTCTTTTAAAAAATCCGCAATTACTTTTTGGGCAACCCAATAGTTTCGTAGCATGGTATTTCACTAAAGGCTATTTAATTGTCGAAAATACATATTCAATGCATAATTTTGTTCCATACAAAGTAAAAGAAGGCGCAGCAGAGCGGGCCCCGTTCAGCTAATTTTTATATATTTCTTAGCTTTTAAAATATATTTATATATATATTTAGCCTTTAAAATGTTTCTTATTTTTATTAAAAAATATTTAAATTTTTTTATATTATTTTATTTTTAATTTTTTCCAATAGCCTTTTATGGAATCTTTTATTTAAGCCTGCATTTATTTTATTTTAATGAATGATATGTCTCTATCCCTTAAAGGGTTATTACTGGTGTAATATAAAACCCAGTAGCACTTGTTCATTTTTACATTTAAATAAATTATTTACACACATAATCATGTGTGGGTACACATGTCCACATGCAGTAGATTCACACTTTCTCAATAATGCTGTCCGCTGCCATTAGGCAGCAATTGAAAAATGTAACAAAATAGGTAGGTGAAATATGCAATTTAATAGCATTTTACAACAGTTTCAATTGTTTGTTATTGATTTCAAAATGGGCGGAAAAATACGCCAATCAAAAGTCTAAACAATTTTAATGCTTCAGTAATAAAAATGTTCAATTAAAGATGGTACTTTTTTTGTGTAAATTTGAAATTCTTAACCAATTTTTCAGTATAGAGAAGAAGTATGAGACATGCCTAAACTCATTGATTTGTCTTTATTTAGTTGCTCAAATTTCCTTGGCAAGTCTGTCGTAATTGATGTATACCCCTCTGCTATTAAGTCAAGAACATCAAGTGGGGTTTTTGCCATTCTCGAAGGTTCAAAAGGCTAGTGGGGGCGTTGCGTACATTGCCACTACCTCGATATCCATAGCTTTATGATAATTAAATTTTTGCACACGTCTTACGACGTTGGGGAACTATGCGAAGGACTCTGTCAGGTGAGGCAATGTCACTTCGTTCTGTATGTTATGTAGTTTTTATGTTTGCTTTATTTCGATAGTCTTTTTATTGGAGAAATTTTTGAAAAAAATGTTTCGTTTCATAAAAAACGTTTTTTTTCGGTATTGAAATGTTTAGCAATAATCATGCTTTAAGACTTTTTAATAATAAAGATGTTACATATCACATCCCGTTTGGTTAATGAACACAACTAAATTCAAAATTTTGATCGGAATTGGCCAAATGAGGTGTCTAAAAAAGTATCATAGCTTCGTATAAGTGCACAAGTTCTGCGAAGACATGTTGAAGTCGAACACGGATCACCGACATGATTTTAAAAAGCAGGTTGTTGACGAATTTACGTGAGAGGTATGAGACGATATTACCGCCTTGGAAGAAATGTGATGGACGTACTGGCATTTCAATAACCATTTGGAGTTTTTTATTGTAGTCACTCCATTTTTTATTGATGTGTGTTTTTTCCGTTGGCTACCTGTTGGGGATGATTTTGTTACACAAATCTCATTTATGAGGGGTCATTAATGTGGAAGTTTTGAAAAATGTGCAATGTACACGTGCTAACTCAGTATATATTGGGTTGTCCAAAAAGTAATTGCGGATTTTTTAAAAGAAAGTAAATGCATTTTTCATAAAACTTAGAATGAACTTTAATCAAATATACTTTTTTTACACTTTTTTTCTAAAGCAAGCTAAAGTAACAGCTGATAACAGACAGAAGAAAGAATGCAATTACAGAGTCACAAGCTGTGAAAAAATTTGTCAAAGCCGACTATATGAAAAATCCGCAATTACTTTTTGGGCAACCCAATAGCATGTATATAGCCATCGTAAAAGTAGGATGCGCCTATTCATACATACCTGTTAGTAAAATATTGAAAAATACGTAGTTTAAATAGGTGTTCATTGATCGATTTGAGTCATTTAACAAGTTCGGACAAACCTGAATAACGGCATTTTCCATTCAAGTTATTGAATACTATATCATTTAATAAGAGTTCATTTAACACGGAGAAGAACAAAGAAGAAAAAACCTAGAACAGTTTCAGACACCATTAAAAAGATGAAACGTGGCAACTTTTGATGGACCATAAGCCGAACGGAGATGCATGCCCCTGAAAAACCATGTCATTGGACGCTTCAAATTTCTTAGGTTAGGTTAGGTTGAAAAAAGGGTGCGGCTATTAATCCGCACCATGCCACTATGGAAATTCACCTCAGCCAGTAATCGGCTTGTTGTGTGCTCTAAATACTAAAAAAAGTAACCTCGATAAAAAAATCTAAGTTAGAAATTCCGTGCTACTTTAAAAATCCTTAATTATTTTCCAAGCCACACCTCTAAGTGGGTTCATGTCTGGTATTGTGTCCCCACCTAAATGCCGGTAACGGTTAGACGCAGAAACCGGGCAATGACACAGGCAATGCTCCAACCTCTCATCATCGAATTTCTTAAGCCCACCAAAGAGGGGATAGTGAGCAACGATCTAATTTCAATAGAGCTTAAGTCCCTATGAAGCAAAACATTGAACTTTCCGCATATATCTGACAAAACTTCTGAAAGACAACGAGCGCTGCGGAGAAAAACAAAACTTTGATTTATTTGAGGAATTGTTTGACATAACCAATGAAAAAGGCGAGTGTATGTGCAAAGAAGAGGAGAACTTCTAAAGAGGAGGACTTCCAAAGTTGAGAGCAAGGGCTGTGATGGCTATTCCAGCGACAAACCTGTTGGTGCCAATACCATCCACCCATCTAAGCGAAAGAGGGCAATGGAAGCGACTGTTTCCACACTTACCAACTCGGACACTTTCGAAACACGGAAGTGCGTATTACGGTCTCATTGGACAACTGTATAGCAAGTCTTTGGGAGGATTATAATGCAACATCAACAAGAAAAAGGAAGCATAACCCAACAAGCATTGCCAAACGCCTTGTTACAAGCTCAAAGCTGTCACCCCACCAAGCAGCAAAGGTCTGCCACCAGGTTTTCGCTAAGGGAATGGAAATCTCAACCCCATGTCAATCAGGCAAGGCTATATACAAAGAAGCTGCTCTGGTGAAGATTTACTTGTTAAGCACGCTTTATCTGTAGAAGTGAGGCATGCACTTTGATGGCAAACACCTTGAGAGCTTTGAATATCAGGCCGTTGTCTTTAAGAATGAATCCAAACAAATTAAATTGACTACACTAAAAGATGGGAAAGCTCCAACATTAGCAGAAGGACTCCAGAATGTGTTAGATGAATTCAATCGGTTGGAATGAAAGCGTGAATACCTGAAAAAACAGGCGTTTTAGTTCGACTGCAGCAAATATTCGAGGGTAAAGGTCACCCCAAACCCAATTCCATCAGTTTATCTCATAAAATCAAAATTTAGTTATATATAGCCGCTATATAGACCGATCTCAAGACTTAAAGTCTTGAGGCAATAAAATGATGATTTTTCATACGATCCGAAATTTGGCACAGAGAGTTCTGGTAGACTTCGAGCCATGTGTAGTGTGGTCCAGATCGGACTACATTTGAATATAGCTGACCTATAGACGGAGAGCCCTACAGCCCGATCTCCCAATAAAGGGTATTGAGTCAATAAAAGATCCATTTATTACCCGAATTCGATGAAAATTGACACAGTGAGTTCTGGTAGACCCCTACCTATTCCTGTCAAATGTGGTCCAGATCTGATTATATATGAATATAGCTGGCATATAGACCGATCGCCCAATAAAGTGTATTGAGCCCATTAAAGGAGCATATTTTCATTCGATTTTGATGCAATTTGAATCACTGCGTTTTGTTACCTTCTAAACCTTTTTTAGTGAATATCGTCAAGATCGGACCATATTTGGATATAGTTGCCATATAGACCAATCTCCATATATAGGGTATTGAGACCATAAAAGTTGAATTTGTGACAGTGAGTTGTGTAGGCCCTTCGACTTCTTTTTTCAATTTGACCCAGATTGGTTCAGATTTGGATATAACTGCCATATAGGCGCATAAAAGGTGAATTTTTTTCAATTTCGCTCAAATTTATAACAGTGAGTTGCGTTAAGCTTCTCGATATCTTTCTTAAAGATGGCCCAGATAGGTCTATATTTTGGATACAGCTGCCATATGGACCTATCTCTCGATTTAAGGTCTTGGCTCCATTAAAGGTGCATTTATTATCCGATTTCGCTGAATTTGACACAGTGACTTAAGTTAGACTTTTCGATATCCGTGTCATATATGGTTCAGATCGGTCTATATTTGGATATAGCTGACAAAAGGACCAATATTGAACCAAAATTAAACAGTGACTTGTATTTATTCGACCGAATTGGTTCCAAATCGGACCATATTTCGACACAGCTGCTATGGGTACATAAAAATTAATTTTTCACTGGATTATGACGAAAGGAGGTTTGTATATATCCCCTATGTGCTGAGTATCCAAATTTCGACCCGGCCGAATTTTATGCCTTTTTGTATGTTCAAAATTTCTTTCAATACATATCTACTCCATTCCACTGTCTTAAAATATCATTAACTTAATTGTTCCCAATTTATATGAAACAGTTCATTTAAACTAACAGCTCTTCCAAGTCATTGAACTTTCGATCTCAGTAGATTGTTTTCAAGTTTCAGTGGCTATTTTATTCATATTAAATATTTAGTATACAACATTTTGGGTCCATAACTTTTTGTATGCAAATTTTTTTCTCTCTACATGTGGAGCGAATAGAGTAGGTCATTGATCGCTAATGGGGACAATATATGCAATTTCTAGGCGTGTGTATAAAGAAAAAACTTACTTTCATCGTAAATTAAAAATTTTTTCGGATCCCTTAAATTATTGCTGATGAGTAGATGGGCACAGTAGGAACCTCAACCGTCCTTTGACAGAGACAGCTAGGAAATTGAATGAAACCCAGAATCTACAGTTACTACGGCCATTTAAGTGCAAATCGAGCGATACATATATATGGAAGCTATATCTTAATCTGAACCGATTTTAAAGAAATCTTGCAGATATGTTAAGATTGTTACCATCCATGCCAAATTTTGTGCAGATCGGTTGCAAATTGCAAATCTAGTCTTTTATATATAAAAATCCATTTGTGTTTCTTTGTCGGCTTATTTGCTTGTTCCTTATAGACTAAAAAACGGCTGAACCGATTTTCTTGAAGTTTCACAGATGGTGCATAATAAGATTTAATTTTAATTTTACCCAACTGCTTGTGTCCGACGTTGGCGGCAAAGAGGATACCGCAGAACCAATCCCTGATGATGGTATAGAATGTTTACTTTCTAGTCAGAATGAGGTCCAAGTAGCAGTGACCCGACAAAAGAACAACAAGGCAGCAAGAGCCGACGGGTTACCCGCTGAACTATTTAAGACCGTAAGCGACACGCTGATAAGGTTTGTGCATCAGCTTATCTGCGCAATCTACTACAAAGTCGTCTTCGATACTGTCAGGATGGCACTTGCTGGTACGCGTTCCTCAGTAAGAATAGGGAAGAATCTCTCGGAACAATTTAATACCAAACAAGGTTTCAGACAAGGGGACGGCCTATCGTGTGATCTCTTTTATATCCAGCTGAGAAGAGTATACGAGATGCAGATGTGAATAGATATGGCACACTAATCGCAAGACAACACATGCTACTCGCCTATGCCGACGACATCGATATCATAGGGCGGTCACCGGAAGTAGTAACTGCAGCCTTTGAAAGAATCGAAATGGATGGTTTCAACTCCCAAAAAGCCTTGGACAACCGAGCAGATAAAGAAAATGGAGAAAGTTGGGAACCACAGCTTTGAGACAGTCAGTAACTTTATCTACCTCGGCACCGCCGTAACCGAAACGAATGACACCAGTTTTGAAATTAAGCGAAGAATAATACTAGCAAGCAGATGCTACTTTGGACTAAATAGGCAGTTTAGAAACAAGGCCACCTCTAGACTGACAAAGATTACACTAAACAAGACACTGATACTACCCGTGCTCTTATATGGTTCTGAAGCATGGGTACTTGTGAAAGTAGATAAGGCATTGCTTGAAGTATTTGAGAGAAAGATTCTTCGTAAAATATATGGACCAGTTTGCGTTAATGGAGAATATAGGCGACGTATGAACCACGAGCAGTGTGAGCTTTATGACGACGATAGCATAGTAACACGCATCAAAATACAACGGCTGCGTTGGCCAGGTCATGTTGTCAGAATGGATGAAGCAGCTCCAGCAATGAAGTCTTTTGAAGGCAAACACGGTGGTACACGCAAACCGGGAAGACCAAAAGTCCGATGGAAAGATCAAGTTGTGGGAGACACCTCGAAAATTGGTGTCCGAGATTTTAGAATGAGCGCAGAAGATCGAGGCGCTTGGAACACTATACTACGTTCGGCTAGTGGAACAAATATTCTGTCATAGCCAATTAAAAAGAGAAGCATAATATGAGTATATATATTCTTGATTAGCGTAAAAATCTAGACATGTCCGTCCGTCTGTCTGTTGAAATCACGCTACAGTCTTTAAAAATAGAGATATTGAGCCGAAACTTTGCACAGATTCCTTTTTTGTCCATAAGTAGGTTAAATTCGAAGACTGGCCCTATCGGACTATATCTTGATATAGCCCACCCCCCCCCCCCCCCCCCCCCCTAATAGACCGATCCGCCTGTTTAGGGTCTGAGGGCCCATAAAAGCCACATATATATCACTCGATTTTGCTGAAATTTGGAACAGTGAGTTGTGTTTAGGACACTTGACATCTATCTTCAATTTGGTCCAGATCGATCCAGTTTTGGATATAGTTGCCATATAGAACGATCTCTCGATTTAAGGTGCATTTATTGTCCCATTTCGCCGAATTTGGGTCTTGAAGAGAGTGAAGCTCGATTTTGATAGTTCTTAGGGCCCAAACCGGACATATTTGGTGACTGTTGCAATAAGGGGTTTAAATGAAAGGTATTTGAGATTACAAAACGAATTTGATATTCAATTTTAAAGCCAATGGCAATATAGGGTTCAAATTAATGATATTTGAGAGTAGAGCACTATGCTGAAATATTTTCAGGGCTAAGTGTTTGGGGGACCATCCCAATTCCCAAAACACCCCTAAATTTGGCATTTTTACCGTTTATGACATTGTGGGGCTCAAATGAAAGGTATTGGGGAGTAGAGCAAGAAATTGATACCCACTATCGGAACCAATTTTCTAGGGGTCCCTTCCCCAAAACATCTCACAAACAGCAAATTATTTACTGACCATCGCAATATGGGGCTTAAATTAAGGTATTTGGAAGTACAATACGAATCTGATATCCAAATATGGGACCATGTATATGGGGAATATCCCAAATGGTCCATGTCCATGTATTTGGGAAATTCCCAGAATATCGCCCAAAAACTAAAAATTTACCTACCATATCAATATGTGGCTCAAATGAAAGGTATTTTAGATTAGAAAGCGAAATGGAAAACCAATTTTGGGGCCAAGTCTCATCCCATAAACTCTCCTTAAACCTTGCCATTGGTGGGATGAGGTTTCAATAAACGGTCTATGAGAGTCGAACACGATGCTGATATTTTTTTCAGACCAAGTATCTGGGCACCACCTCACCCCCGCAAACACCCCTAAATCGTAGTATGGTATTTTACTAAACGCTCTTTAATTGTCAAAACAAATATTCAAAGGATAAATTTTGTTCTATATAAAGTAAAAGAAAGCGCAGGGTAGCGAGCCTGGTTCAGCAGTTCTAAGTGGTTTTATGTAGAAAAGCTTTCATATCTGTTATAACGTTTTTTTTCTGCTGCCCTAAATTTTTTTCTAAATAGTAGATGAGAACTGTAGGAACAGAGCTTTGCTAAAGAACTGCTAGGAAAATTACCTAAAATGAGAGAAAACGCATTAAAAAGTTAACTAATGTCACAAAATCATCTTTTTCATGCTGCCATGGATTTTTTCCTATATATAGATTAGAACAGTAGGAAAAATTTTTATCACAATTTTTCCATATTACTAGAAAATTACAAAAACACTTGGCTTTGCCTTTTTGTTGTGTAAATTGTCAGTATTCCTCTTTAATCCATTGTTTGTTTTGGTTTCATCAACAAAGGCTTCTTATTTGCAAACAACGATTTCAAGATTTCTTTAAAGCAAACCCCAAACTCAAATACAAATAATATATGATGTATTCTATAAATACATAAGCAAATGAGAGCCAAAACATTACATTTTAAACAGGCTCATGTAATATTAACCAAAAAATTCCCTTGTACCCAAAAATAACATTAATAAATTAATAAAGTAAACAAGTAAAAAGGCGTTAAATTCGGCCGGACCGAACTTTAGATACCCACCACCTCGGGTATATATGTAAACCACCTTTCGTCAAAATCCGGTGAAAATGCATACCGATTTGGACCAAATGCTTATAAGTACAAGTCATTGATCACCTGTGTATAACAAAATATTGGTCTTTTAAGTAGCTATATATAAAAAATCAACCGATCTGAACCATATACGACACGGATGTCAAAAAGCTTAACATAAGTCACTGTGTCAAATTTCAGTGAAATCGGATAGTAAATGCGCCTTTATGGGGCAAGACTTCAAATCGAGATATCGGTCTATATGGCAGCTATATCCAAATCTGGACCGATTTGGGCCAACTTGTAGAAAAATGTCGAAGAGTTGAACACAACGCACTATCCCAAATTTCCGCGAAATTGGACAATAAATGCGACTTTTATGCGCCAAAAACCTTAAATCGAGAGATCGGCCTATATGGCAGCTATATTCAAATCTGGACCGATCTGGGCCTAATTGAAGAAGGACGTCGAAGAGCCTAACACAACTCACTGTCTCAAATTTCAGCGACATCGGACAATAAATGCGCCTTTTATGGGCCCAAAACCTAACACCGAGAGATCGGTCTATATGGTAGCTATATCCAAATCTGGACCGATCTGGGCCTAATTGAAGAAGGATGTCGAAGGGCCTAGCACAACTCACTGTCTCAAATTTCAGCGACATCGGACAATAAATGCGCCTTTTATGGCCCCAAAACCTAAAACCGAGAGATCGGTCTATAAATCACTGTCCCAAATTTCAGCGAAATTGGACAATAAATGAACATTTTATGGGCCCAAAACCATAAGTAAGAAATCGGTCTATATGACAGCTATATCCAAATCTGAACCGATCTGGACCAAATTGAAGAAAGATGTCGAAGTGCCAAACACAACTCACTGTCCCAAATTTCAGCGAAATCGGATGAAAAATGTGGATTTATGGGCCTGAGACCCTAAATCGGAGGATCGGTCTATATGGCAGCTATATCCAAATCTGGACCAATCTACGCCAAATTAACGAAGGATGTCGAACTCACTATCCCAAATTTCAGCAAAATCGGAAAATAAATGTGGCTTTTATGGGCCTAAGACCCTAAATCGGCCGATCGGTCTATATGGGGGCTATATCAAGATATAATCCGATACAGCCCATTTTCGAACTTAACCTGCTTATGGACAAAAAAATAATCTGTGCAAAGTTTCAGCTCAATATCTCTATTTTTAAAGACTGTAGCGTGATTTCAACAGACAGATGGACAGACGGACGGACATGTCTAGATTGTCTTAGAATTTTACGCTGATCAAGAATATATATATACTTTATAGGGTCTGAAATGAATATTTCGATGGGTTGCAAACAGAATGACAAAATTAGTATACCCCCATCCTATGGTGGAGGGTATAAAAATGAATTTTGCATGCATATGTACGAGTATATACTTGGATCAACAAAGTGGTAGATGAAGGGCCTAAAGTTGAAACGCAAAAGACTGTTTTTAATTGTTGCATAATTTTACAGGAATATCAATTAATACACCAACAAATACGTATTAGCCAGCCAGAATAAAGACAATGGCTTGAACATAAAAATAGAAAAAATATGTCATGAACAAAAAAAAACTAAATATGCTTGTAGTTCAAACCCTTTAGCTTATCATTGGTGTATGTAGGTCAATGAGCTGCCAAGTAGAGGTAGATTGTCTCTCTGTTTTTTTTTTAATGAAACCAATTCAAAATTTCTTTGGGATTAAACAAAAACAAAGCAACACTATATCTCTTTGGAAAACATCTATAGAAAACTACAAAAACGGGAATGTATTGCTCATCATAGCTATCAACACGTATTGAAAGTGAAAGGTTTTGTTTTTTGTCTGCCTATCACTTATCATTCATTTAAAGAACATCCAATCAGTGAACTTAAGATACAAAAGAAGTAAAAAATACAAAGTTCGGCCAAGCCGAATTTTGAATACCCATCATCATGGATGTAAGGGAGATATTTAACATGGGTATTTAGAGCCCAATGGGAGCTTAGGGAGCTCATATGGTAGCTACGTCCAAGTCTAAGCCGATATGGCTCCATTGCAATTCTTAACCAAAAATGGAAATTTTGCCCATGAACATTCCACTAAGGAACAGGGGTAAACTTCTCACATATCAATTAGTGCAGTTCGATTCAAGTTTTCATCTCAATGATAAGGGGCCTCCTTTTTATAGCCGAGCTCGAACGTCGTGCCGCAGTGCGACACCTCTTTGGGAAAAAGTTTTTAGGGGAAAACCACCGCTGAAAATTTTTCTTATGGTTCCGCAAGGATTCGAAACCAGGCGTTCAGCGTCGTAGGCGGACATGCTAACCTCTGTGCCACGGTGACAATTCTTAACCAAACAAATACAAATATTGCCCATGAATATTCCACCAAGGACCAGGGGCAAACTTCTCACTTATCAATGAGTGTAGTCCGATTCAAGTTTAAGCTCAATGATAAGGGGCCTCCCTTTTCATATAGACGAGTCCGAACGGCGTGCTGCAGTGCGATACCTCTTTGGAGAGAAGTTTTTACATGGCATAGTATTGGGTTGACCAAAAAGTAATTGCGGATTTTTTAAAAGAAAGTAAATGCATTTTTAATAAAACTTAGAATGAACTTTAATCAAATATACTTTTTTTCTAAAGCAAGCTAAAAGTAACAGCTGATAACTGACAGAAGAAAGAATGCAATTACAGAGTCACAAGCTATGAAAAAATTTGTCAACGCCGACTATCCGCAATTACTTTTTGGGCAACCCAATACCACACAAATGTTGCCAGCATTAGGAGGGGAAAACCACCGCAGAAAATTTTTCTGATGGTCCCGCCAGGATTCGAAACCAAGCGTTCAGCGTCGTAGGCGGACATGCTAACCTCTGCGCTATGGTGGCCACCGCAATTTTTAACCACCTGGTAATTATATCAGACCGATGTAGAGACGTATGCGGGGCTTAACTTATTTAGAATATTTGAGTCACATATTGGCATGGTCGAAAAATGTTTTCCCTCGGGGGTTTTTTGGGAAAGGTGTAGACCCCCAGAAAATTGGTCCCGAAAATGAGTATCAATTCTTGCTCTACCCCCCAATAACTTTCATTTAAACTCCTCATTGACATAGTCGCTAAATATGCCCGGGGTGTTTTGGGGACTGGGGTGGTCCCCCAAACACTGAGCCCGGAAAATATATCATCAACGTGCTCTATTCTCATACATCTATATATCATTTATTTGTATCCCATATTGCCATTGCCCTCAAAATTGGATATCAAATTCGTTTTCTAATCTCATTTAAATACCTTATTGCAAAAGTCAGCAAATATGTCCGGTTTGGGGTGTTGGCCCTAAAAACTATGAATATTTAGTTCCACTCTCTTTAGGACCCAAATTGTCTTGGAGAGTAAATACTTCCTGTTTGGGGGTTGTTATGGTGGTGGGACGTCCGCTAGACAGTTGGCCCCTAATGTTGATATCAGATGGTCTATTCCCACATACCTTTAATTTGAGGCCCATATTTCCATAGTCGGCAAAAATGACTGGCTTGGGGGATGGGCGGCCACTCAGTGAGTTGGCCTTGAAAATATATATCGGATTCGTGTTCCACTACAGCAACCCTCTTATTTGAGCCTCATATTGCAATAGTCAGAAAATACTTACTATTTGGGTGGTGTTGTTGGGGGTGGCGTGGCCCCATAGACACTTTTCCCGAATATTGATATCAAAGACGTGCTTTACTCCCAAAGACCTTTCATTTGAGCCCCATATTACTATGGTCGTAAATTTGTTCCCTTTGGGGATGTTTTTGGTGAGAGGCGGCCCCCCAAATACTTGGCCCCATATTTGGATATCAGATTCGTATTCTGCATTCAAATACCTTTTAATTAAGCCCCATGTTCCCATGGTCAGTAAACAAGTCCAGTTTAGGGGGTGTTTTGGGGAAGGGGTGGACCCCCAGAAACGTGGTCCCACATTTGGATATCAAATTCGTATTCTACTCGCAAATACCTTTCATTTGAGTCCCATATTGCCATGGCCGGTAAATATGTCCGATTTAGGGGTGTTTTGGAGCTTGGGGTGGTCCCCCTAGCACTTGGTCCGACAATTGGATATCACATACGTTTTCTTATCCTAAATATCTTTCATTTGAGTTCCATCGTGATTGGCCTAAATATATGTTTAGTGGGTTTTAGGGTGGGGCAGCCCCCCTAGGTACCCCATCCGAAATTTGGATACCAAATTTTTATTTTTAGGGTACTATATGAGAGCACACAAAATTTCGCTTAAATCGCACCACTCATCTCCGAGAACTGGCGTTTCTGAAAATTAGGTTAAGGGGGAGGGTCCCCCCCCCCCCCCCCCCCCCTTCATATATCAAAAAATGTAGTACCCTATTTTCACCACGAGATCATTATGCACCATCTGTGAAAATTTCAAGAAAATTCAAGAAAAGAAATTTCCGAGTCTATAAGGAACACACAAACATACAAACAAACCTACAAACAAACACAAATTGATTTTTATATATAAGAAGATACGGCCGGTACATTTTTGGAGCGACTCATAAAGCCATGGCTCCAGGACGTTGAGGGAGAATCATTGAGGAAGGTGGACTCTCAATGAGGCAACCTGACTTCCGGGCAGGCATATCTACGATCAGAGCACTCATAGATGTGGTAAAGATAGTAGGGACTGCTACGTTTGAAAACCACTCTTCTTGGTCAATTGTCCTCTTCAACATACCGGATATGAGGAAGTCATTCAATGGTCTCAAAAGGTCAAAGGTACTCCGGGCACTCAAACAATTTACTGTTTCAAGTTTTGGCGAAATCGGGTTATAAATGCAGCTCATATGGGCTCAAGACCCTAAATCGGCAGATCGCTCTATAGCTATATCTGAATAAAGACCGATCTGAAACATATTTTAGTCGAATATCGGTAGGCTGTGATCAACTCAATATTTCAAATTTCAGAGAAATCGGATAATAATTGTGGCTTTTATGGGCTTAAGACCCTAAGTCAGCAGATCGGTCTATATGACGGCTATATCTAAATATAGTCCGATCTGAACCATATTTAAGACGAATGTCGGGAGGCTCATCTGTTTCTAATTTCAGCAAAATCGGATTACAAATGCTCCTCTTACGGGTTTAAGACCCTTAGCCAGCATATCGGTCTATATGACAGCTATATGTTAATATGGTCCGATATGGGCCATATTCGCTCTTATATCTAAATCTGATCCGATCTGAACCATATTTAAGTCAAATGTCGGGAGGCTTAAAATATTTCACTGTTTCTAATTTCAGCGAAATCGGATAATAAATGCGCCAGTTACGGGCTTGGGACCCCAAACTGGCATATCGATCTATATGGCAGCTATATGTAAATATGGTCCGATATGGGCCATATTCGCTCTTATATCTAAATCTGGTCCGATCTGAACCATATTTAAATCGAATGTCGGGAGGCTTAAAATATTTCACTGTTTCTAATTTCAGCGAAATCGGATAATAAATGCGCCAGTTACGGGCTTGGGACCCTAAACCGGCATATCGATCTATATGGCAGCTATATGTAAATATGGTCCGACATGGGCTATATTAAGTCTGAATTTCGGGGTCCCTAGTACAACTTTGTGTTTCAAATTTCAGCGAAATCAAACAAAAAATGCAATTTTTACGTTCTTAAGACCCTAAATCGCCACATCGGTCTATATGGCAGCTATATCCATATATAATCCAATTTGGGCCATTCAAGAACCTAACCTGTTAATGGAAGAAATACGAGTCTGTGCAAAATTTCAACTCAATATCTCATTTTTTTAAGACTGTAGAGTGATTAAAACTGATGGACACACGGAAGGAAAGACAGACAGACACACGGCCATGGTTAAATCGTCTAAAAATTTTACCACGATCAGAAATTTAAATACTTTGTGGGGTCGAAAACAGATATTTCGATGTGTTGCAAACGGAATGACTAAATGAATATACCTCCTAGCCTATGGTGGTGGGTATAATAAATCCAGTTCCTCAACATAATCATAATTTTTGAGTAGTCGCCTAAGCCCAGAGGCTAAAAACGTAGAAAACTTAAAAAAAAATGTTTGCAAATTTCAAAAATTTGCGGTTATTGAACTCTAAACTCTTGAAACTATTTCAAATGCCAAGAACTGACAACGCCCCAGACAGGCAGACAGACACACAGATGAGACAGACATACACTTGTGCTACATCAAATTATAGTCATTCGTTACGTTTTTTTTTTTTTTTTGTAGCAGAAACACATGTCAGTTTAAATTTTGCGAATTAATTAATGAACAATCGATTGGAGACCACCATCAACTACTAGCCAAAATCAATAGTCAGTCCACAAATAAATGGCTCACAACAACTTCAAGCCAGCAGTTCGTATGAACAGCAAGTCAAGAAACTACCATCAATTGCAACCCTGAAGTGTCATCAGGTTTGCATGAAACCTGGGCCGAAAACATCCCAGGTTATGAATTTTCTGTTTTTTTTTTTGAGTTTCCTTCACTTTTTTATAGAGAGCCGAGACGAGAAAAAAATCAACGCTAAAAAGCCGGTTTAATGAGACACCATTAAGCATAAAAGTTAAACTTTTAGGCGATGGTAAAATTTTAACATATTTTTAGTAATTCATATAAGACAAATCAAATCAAAAAAAAAAAAAAAAAAGAGAACAACGCTTCACCCAAAAACCAGAAATTAACATAAAAATGGCACAATCAGCCACAATCGTTGCTCGTTTATTGATTTATTCCGGCCTTATTGTTTTGGGCCAATCAGCACCTTAACACATTTTCGATTGTCTACAGCTACTCTCTTAACTGGCCAACTCCATGTGTCTGCTGTGGTGCGTTGCGGACTTTGTCCCATTGAGGGTCTTTTATTTCCACCTGCTTCCGGAACTTTAAAGTTGCAAGACACGAGCGTTTTGCTATTTACAGCCGCCATACAGGGCTTAAAACAATAAAACCGCCCAAAAACAAAATCTTCAGAATGTCAAAGAAGGAGATAAGTTCTCATTCTTGGCAGATTTGTCTTATCAATCACAAGATTTATTTGGTAAAAAAAAAACAAAAACAAAAGAAATACCACAATTCCTCATAAAAGAAGATTGAAAGATTATGACAGCAGAGCTGATAAGGAGTGTCATCATCATGTGAAGGTGTAAACCTGAAGGGCCATTAACTTTTAGAAAAATACGAAATGAAATTTTCTTGAGAGAAATCTATGCTAAATAAGAATGCTATGATAAAAAAATGCTATGGTAAAGTTTCAAAAATTGAGATATTAAGCTAAAATTTGGCACAGATACGTTTCTTTGCTGTACGCAGGTTAAGTTCTTGAACGGGCCAAATCGGACCATATATGGATATAGCTGCCATATAGACCGACCTGCCGATTTAGGGTATGAAACCCATAAAGGCTGCATTTATTGTCCGATTTTGCTGAAATTTGAATATACGAGTTTTTTTAAGCCTCCCAACATCAGACTCAAATATGGTTCAGATCAGACTATATTTAGATATAGCTGCCACATAGACCGATCTGCCGATTTAGGGTCTAAAGCCCATAAAAGCTGCATTTATTGTCCAATTTCGCTAAAATTTAAATCAGTGAGTTGTGTTATGGCCTTCGACATCCTTGTTATACCCACCACCGTAGGATAGGGGGTATATTCATTTGGTCATTTCGTTTGCAACACATCGAAATATCAATTTCCGAACCTACAAAGTATATATATTTCGGATCCTCGTAAAATTCTAAGACGATTTAACGATGTCCGTGTGTCTATCCGTCCGTCTGTTGTAATCACTCTAGAGCCTTCAAAAATTGAGATATTGAGTTGAAATTTGGCACAGATACGTCTTTTTGATGCATGCTGGTTAAGTTCTTGAACGGGCCAAATTGGACCATATTTGGATATAGCTGCTATATGGACCGATTTTCCGATAAAGAGTCTTATGCCCATAAAAACTTTATTTTTCATTCGATTTTGCTGAAATTTTAAACAGTAAGTAATAGTTTAAGGCTTCCCGACAACTGACTCAAATGTGGTTCAGATCGGACTATATTTAGATATAGCCACCATATATACCGATCTGCCGATAAAGGGTCTGAAGACCATAAAAGCTTTATATATTACCCGATTTCGCTGAAATTTGCAATTCTGATTTATTTTAAGACTCCCGGCATCTGACCCGAATATGGATTATATCGGTCCATATTTAGATATAGCTGCCATATAGACCGATCTCCCGATGAAGGGTCTGAAGACCATAAAAGCTTTATTTATAGCCCGATTTCGCTGAAATTTGAAACAGTGAGTAGTTTTAAGCCTCTCGATATCCGACTCATATATGATTCAGATCGGATTATATTTGGATATAGCTGCCATATAGACCGATCTCCCGATGAAGGGTCTGAAGACCATAAAAGCTTTATTTATAGCCCGATTTCGCTGAAATTTGAAACAGTGAGTAGTTTTAAGCCTCTCGATATCCGACTCATATATGATTCAGATCGGATTATATTTGGATATAGCTGCCATATAGAGCGATCTCCCGATAAAGGGTCTGAAGACCATAAAAGCTTTATTTATAACCCGATTTCGCTGAAATTTTAAACAGTGAGTTATGTTAAGCCTCCCGACATTTGATTCAAATATGGTTCAGATCGGACTAAATTTAGATATAGTTGCCATGGAGACCGATCGGCCGATTTAGGGTTTAAAGCTCATAAAAGCTTTATTTAATACCTGATTTCGCTGAAATTCGAAACAGTGAGTTAGGTTAAGCCTCCCGACATTTTATTCAAATATGGTTCAGATCGGACTATATTTAGATATAGCTGCCATATAGACCGATCTGCCAATAAAGGGTCTAAAGCCCATAAAAGCTTTATTTATTACCCGATTTCGCTGAAATTCGAAACAATGAGTTGTTTTAACCCTCTTGACATCCGACCCAAATATGGGTCAAATCGGACTATATTTAGATATAGCTGCCATATAGACCGATCTGCCGATTTAGGGTCTGAAGCTCATAAAATCTTTATTTATTACCCGATTTCGCTGAAATTCGAAACAGTGAGTTATGTTAAGCCTCCCGACATTTGATTCAAATATGGTTCAGATCGGACTATATTTAGATATAGCTGCCATATAGACCAATCTGCCAATAAAGGCTCTAAAGCCCATGGAAGCTTTATTTATTACCCGATTTCGCTGAAATTCGAAACAATGAGTTGTTTTAACCCTCTTGACATTCGACCTAAATATGGGGCAGGTCGGACTATATTTAGATATAGCTGCCATATAGACCGATCTGCTGATAAGAGGTCTGAAGCACATAAAAGCTCTATTTATTACCCGATTTCGCTGAAATTTTCAACAGTAGGTAGTCTTACGTCTCCCAACATCCGTCCCAAATATGGTTTAGATCGGACTATATATAGAGAAAACTGCCATACAGACCGATATCCATATTAAGGCTCTAAAGCCCATAAAAGCTTTATTTTTATCCGATTTCGCTGAGATTTGAAACAGTAAGTATTGTAGTTTTAGGCCACCCACTATCCGACCCAAATATGGCAAAGATCGGACTGTATTTATATATACCTTTTATATAGACCGATGTTTTATTTATTATTCGATTTTGTTGAAATTTGAATCTGTGTGCATAAGTTATCCAATTTTCACTGGATTGTGCCGAAACGATGTTTTCATCCAAAGTTCAGCCTTGCCGAACTTAATTCCTTTTTACTTGTTCTTATTGGGATCTCTGTTTTCAAATAAAATTGTCTGCTTCATATCATGGGTCGGTCTAATACACATGTATTGTTCTCTCCTCTTGTGTTTTCAAGGTTGTCCTCCCTGGCGTATGATAATTTATAATGCAGTTAGTAAATGTCATACGCACCCATGTGCAAAATATTTCATTTCCATAACACATTAAAATGAATGTCCCTAATAGAGCTAATAATTTCAAAATAGGTTACAAAAGAGAAGTATGACAAGTATATAATTAATTTTTTTTTAATATTATCTAATCCAAACTTTTTTTAAATTTTTTAGTTCTAAAAGAACTAATACCTTTATCGTACTGCATTTTTCGAAACTGCAATAAAAGCACGTGATCTAAACAAATCGAAACTTCAAATATAATTAAAATTCAGTATTTAATGTAGCACTAAAAAAAAGAAGCTGGTGAATAAATTTTGAATTATTCTTCTTTATTTCTATCTCATTTCCATACTTGATAATATAGCTAATAATGATGTTTAGGCTAATAAAAATAAATAAAAACAAAAAACCGCAAACGAAGATGAATGATTTTATCGTACGCTGTGAGCTAACATGGTTTGGGTTTCGTAGCCAATCACTTAGACGCAAATATTTAATATTAAATAATTATAAATTATCTAATATTATAACCAATAAAAATATTGAATAAAAAGCTAAATGATAATTCATTTCTCTTTGTTCATTTGCTAAAAAATTACTCTCAAAGTTGATAAGTAGTATGAAGAAGTATAGAAAATGAAAAATTGTCACAATAAACATTAATATCTGGAATAAGAAAAAACAAGTAAAAACGTGCTTACCATGTATCGCATTTGTCAAGTTATTTGCCTGGTATCTCTTTATAGGCAAACAAAGGATAATGTATAAGAATTGCTATGCTATTGGAGCTATATTGGGTTAGGAACCGATTGGGGCCATACTTGGCTTAGATGTTTGGGACGACAGTAGATGCCATTGTGCAAAAATTTCAACCAAATTGGACAAGAATTGCGCCCTACATAAACTGATTTGACAGACCATATTAGACACGGATGTTAGAGGTCATAGAAAAAATCACTGTGAAAAGTTGCAGTCAAAACTAACAAGAATTATGTTCTCTAGAGACTCAAGAAGTATAAGCAGGAGATCGATTTGGACCGAAAATGGACCATTTTGAATCATATTTGGCACGTATGTTAAAAGTCATAAGAGAATCCCTGATTTGCCAATTCAGACAAAAAATTTGACCTCTAGGTGCTCAAGAAGTATAATCAGGAAATCAGTGTATCTGGTAGCTATATCAGGTTTTAAATCGATTCAACTCATACTTGGCACGTATGTTAGAGGTGAAAGAAAAAGTTACCTCCCAAAATTTGAGGCGCATCTTATAAGAATTAAACCCTCTAGAAGCTCAAGAAGTATAATCATGAGATCGGTTTACATTGGAGTTATATCAAGGTTCAGACCATACTTGGCATATCTGTTAAATGTCATAGAAAACGTTACGTACAAAATTTAATCTGATTTGGATAATAATTGCGATTTCTAGAGGCCTTAAAAGTATATTCTGGAGATTGGTTTATATGGGAGCTATATCTAAATTTGGACCGATATAACCCATTTACAATCTCAACCGACACTAATAAGAAGTATTTGTGCAATGGACGGACGGACGGACGGATGGACGGACGGATGGACGGACGGATGGACGGACGGATGGACGGACGGATGGACGGACGGATGGACGGACGGATGGACGGACGGATGGACGGACGGATGGACGGACGGATGGACGGACGGATGGACGGACGGATGGACGGACGGATGGACGGACGGATGGACGGACGGATGGACGGACGGATGGACGGACGGATGGACGGACGGATGGACGGACGGATGGACGGACGGATGGACGGACGGACGGATGGACGGACGGATGGACGGACGGATGGACGGACGGATGGACGGACGGATGGACGGACGGATGGACGGACGGATGGACGGACGGATGGACGGACGGATGGACGGACGGATGGACGGACGGATGGACGGACGGATGGACGGACGGATGGACGGACGGATGGACGGACGGATGGACGGACGGATGGACGGACGGATGGACGGACGGATGGACGGACGGATGGACGGACGGATGGACGGACGGATGGACGGACGGATGGACGGACGGATGGACGGACGGATGGACGGACGGATGGACGGACGGACGGACGGACGGCTGGACGGACGGATGGACGGATGGACGGACGGATGGACGGACGGATGGACGGACGGATGGACGGACGGATGGACGGACGGATGGACGGACGGATGGACGGACGGATGGACGGACGGATGGACGGACGGATGGACGGACGGATGGACGGACGGATGGACGGACGGATGGACGGACGGATGGACGGACGGATGGACGGACGGACGGATGGACGGATGGACGGATGGACGGATGGACGGACGGATGGACGGACGGATGGACGGACGGATGGACGGACGGATGGACGGACGGATGGACGGACGGATGGACGGACGGATGGACGGACGGATGGACGGACGGATGGACGGACGGATGGACGGACGGATGGACGGACGGATGGACGGACGGATGGACGGACGGATGGACGGACGGATGGACGGACGGATGGACGGACGGATGGACGGACGGATGGACGGACGGATGGACGGACGGATGGACGGACGGATGGACGGACGGATGGACGGACGGATGGACGGACGGATGGACGGACGGATGGACGGACGGATGGACGGACGGACGGATGGACGGACGGATGGACGGACGGATGGACGGACGGATGGACGGACGGATGGACGGACGGATGGACGGACGGATGGACGGACGGATGGACGGACGGATGGATGGACGGAATGACGGATGGATGGACGGACGGATGGACGGACGGATGCACGGACGGATGGACGGACGGATGCACGGACGGATGGACGGACGGATGGACGGACGGATGGACGGACGGATGGACGGACGGACGGACGGACGGACGGAATTTTCTCCCATTGTGCGACATTAGCGAAGGTTCTTGGACCCATATGACTGTTGTTCGCTTTAGTACTTATGGGGAAAATATGTACATACAAACTTTGTAGGGTCTGAAATTGATATTTCGATCTGGAGCAAACGGAATGCCAAAATGAATATACCTCCTATCCTTTGTGTGTATAAAAATGTTGGCAATATAAATGAAACAGAGAACCACAAAATCAACTAAAATGCGTTGCAACATAAGAAGTGGCTATGACCTTGTACCTGTTAACCATGTAAGAACACATCAAATTGATGGCATGTATTTTTTTCTCATTATAAACAAATCAAGAATTCAAGACATAAAAATTTGGCAATACTCATAGCAAAGTGGTGGTTAAAAGTATTACAAAACAAGTAACAGCGTGCTAAGTTCGGCCAGGCCGAATCTTATATATCCTCCACCATGGATTGCATTTATCGAGTTGTTTTCCCGGTATCTCTTTTTAGGCAAACAAAGGATAAGAGATAAGAATTCCTATGCTATTGAAGCTATATCAAGTTATGGTCCGATTCAGACCATAATTGAACAGAATATTGGAGACCATAGTAGATTTCAGCCCGATATTCTCATGATGTCTGATTTAGTGGTGTTTTTGGGGGAGAGGTGGTCCCCCAGATAAAATATCAGCATCGTGCTCTTCTCTCAAATACCATTTATTTAAACCCCATATTGCCATTGGTTTTGAGGGGGAGTTTACAGGATGAGGCGTCCCCCAAACACATGACCCCAAAATAGGTTATCAAATTCGTTTTCCAATCTGAAATACCATTCATTGATTCCCAAAAATGGGAATCAATTCTTGCTCTACACCCCAATAACTTTCATTTAAGCTCCACATTGACATGGTCAGTAAATATGCCCGATTAAGGGGTGTTTTGTGGATTGGTGTGGTCCCCCAAACACTAAGCCCGGAAAATATATCAGCAACGTGCTTTATTCTCATATATGTATATATAATTTATTTGAACCCCATATTGCCATTGCTCTTAAAATTGGATATCAAATTCGTTTTCTAATCTCATTTAAACTCCTTATTGCAAAAGTCAGCAAATATGTCCGATTTGGGGTATTGGCCCTAAAAACTATGAATATTTAGTTCCGAATATATATCGGATTCGTGTTCCACTCTATTAACCCTCTTATTTGAGCCTCATATTGCAATAGTCAGAAAATACTTACTATATGGGTGGTGTTGTGGGGGTGGGTGGCCCCATAGACACTTTTCCCGAATATTGATATCAAAGTCGTGCTTTACTCCCAAAGACTTTTTATTTGTGCCCCATATTGCTATGGTCGTAAATTTGTTCCCTTGGGGGGGTGTTTTTGGTGAGAGGCGGCCCCCCAAACACTTGGTCCCATATTTGGATATCAGATTCGTATTCTATATTCAAATACCTTTCATTTCAAGCCCCATATTGCCATGGTCAGTAGATAAGTCCGCTTTGGGGGTGTTTTGCGGAAGGGGTGGACCCCCAGAAACGTGGTCCAACATTTGGATATTGGATATCAGATTCGTATTCTACTCGCAAATACCTTTCTTTTGAGTCCCATATTGCCATGGTCCGTAAATATGTCCGATTTAGGGGTGTTTTGGGGCTGGGGGTGGTCCCCCTCAGATACGTTTTCGTATCCTAAATACCTTTCATTTGAGTCCCATATTGTCGTGATTGGTCTAAATATATGTTTGGTAGGTTTTAGGGTGGGGCAACCCCCCTAGGTACCCCATTCGAAATTTGGATACCAAATTTTTATTTTTAGAGTACTCTATGAGAGCACACAAAATTTGGCTTAAATCGCACCACCCATCTCCGAGATCTGGCGTTTCTGAAAATTAGGGTAAGGGGGAGGGTCCGCCCCCCCTTCAGATATCAAAATATTTAGTACCATATTTTCTCCACGGGGTCATTACGCACCATCTGTGAAAAAATCACGAAAATCGGTTCAGCCGTTTCTGAGTCTATAAGGAACACACAAACAAACAAACACAAATTGATTTTTATATATAAGATGGGGTCTCATATGAATATTTGGAGGAGTTACAAACAGTATGACGAAATTAGTATACCCCCATCCTTTAAAACACTTCTCATACTAAGAGAACAAATAGTTTATCAAAAAATCTTGTCTTATTTTGCTTATAACTGAATATTTTTTTGGAACACAACTTTTTTCCTTGAGTGTATAATACAACTACACATCTACAATCAGAGGTCTCTGTAGATAACTCATTTTCTTGACTTATAGAGCAATTAAACATCAAACAACTATTTGGTATGTCAGAAAAATTTTGTTTTGTTTTTCAATTTTATTTACTTTGTTTTTCTACTAAAAGTTCTTTGAACTCTATAATAGTATATTTTTTTTTAAATAAATCAATAACAATTTACAATAATCAGAAGCTGTCATACAATAACATGCCAATACTAATCTGCACAAATGAAGACTTGGCATGAAACACAAACTTTAGAAGAGTCATAAACAATTCATATTGGACAAAGCAATAATAAATAAAACTCAACAAATATTAAATTTCAAATTTATAACGCCAATAACCTTTAAATGTGGGACAAAAGGGGCCCTAAATTCTGCAGTTTAAATTAGAAATTTTATTGTACTATTTAAGCTCGTCCCACTGTGAGAGAACATAAAACTAAGCAAACACAGAATTTCAACTTTTTTATAAAATTTTATTGTGCTGATAGACGGACAGACGCGAAAGGGGTCATGGAAGACTATCAGATGAAAACTCATGGCAACTGTATCGTTGCTATTTGAAGTGCAAAATAGTTTAAGTCTAATTTGTAGATGGTGTTATATGTAATCCCACAGATGGCGCTGTGGACTAGAACTTTCCGCTCTTAAAGACTTTTATGGCTTCAAAATGTACCAATAAGTATTAATTATATATTTTAATAATTTTTCTAACTTTTTTTATTATCTTTTTTCATTAAGTAGTTTTCTAAAATTGAACCACCAACTCATTTTTATTTATAAACACTTCATTCATTGCCAGGGACAAATCAAATGCTGGAAATATTCTTCAAAGAAATAGAGATGTTTAACTAATCATTGATTCTAGACCGGCTAGGCAAATCAAATAAAGAATTTATATCCAGTTTTCTTATCTTATCCGTCCATCTTCATAGTCGTTAATGCTAACATTTAGCTTTTGTCGCTTTTTTATGTCTATTTCAGTTATTAATTATCCTAAAGTGTGTAGCAGAAATGAACGTAAGCGAAATGTTTGGGGGAAACGATTATCATAATCTTGGGGTTGATCCCATCTTATTGGTGTGGATCGAAGACGAGTTCTAAAGCTTTGTCGTCAGATCGGCATCTACATCCCAGAGAAACACAAACAATTCCAAGAAATTAAATTTTTATTTCAATTTTATACGTCATTTTACCTTCAGAATATGGAATATCCAGTTAATGTTCGTCTTTTGAGGGGCTTTTTTGAATTCATTTGAATAAGCAAATTAAATTTTTTGGTTTTTTTTTTGGTCAGTAGGGAATATTTTTTGTTTTCCCTAAGATGACCAATGTGGTATAAAGCGGCGGGATTGAAATAAAATAAAAAAACTTTAAATGTCAGTATTGAAAATAACAAGTTCGGCCGGCCCGAATCTTATATACCCTCCACCATGGAGCGCATTTGTCGAGTTCTTTTCCCGACATCTCTTCTTAGGCAAAAAATGATATAAGAAAAGATTTGCTCTGCTATTAGAGCGATATCAAGATATGATCCGGTTTAGACCACAATTAAATAATATGTTGGAGACCTGTGTAAAATGTCAGCCAATTCGAATGCGCCCTTTGGGGACTCAAAAAGTAAAATAGAGAGATCGATTTATATGGGAGCTGTATCGGGCTATAGACCGATTCAGACCATAATAAACACGTATGTTGAGGGTCATGAGAGGATCCGTCGCACAAAATTTCAGGCAAATCGGATAAGAATTGCGCTCTCTAGAGGCCCAAGAAGTCAAGACCCAAGATCGGTTTATATGGCAGCTACATCTGGTTATGGACCGATTTGAACCATACTTGGCGCAGTTGTTGGATATGATAACAAAATACTACGTGCAAAAATCCATTCCAATCGGATAAGAATTGCGCACTCTAGAGGCTCAAGAAATCAAGACCCAAGATCGGTTTATATGGCAGCTATATCAGGTTATGAACCGATTTGAACCATACTTAGCACAGTTATTAGAAGTGATACTAAAACATTATGTGCAAAATTTCAGTCAAATCGGATGAGAATTGCGCCCTCTATAGGCTCAAGAAGTCAAGACCCAAGATCGGTTTATATGACAGCTATACCAGGTTATGGGCCGATTTCAACCATACTTAGCACAGTTGTTAGAAGTGACACTAAAACACTATGTGCAAAATTTCGGTCAAATCGGATGAGAATTGCGCCCTCTAGAGACTCAAGAAGTCAAGACCCAAGATCGGTTTATATGGCAGCTATATCAAAACATGGACCGATATCGCCCATTTGCAATACCAACCGACCTACACTAATAAAAAGTATTTGTGCAAAATTTCAAGCGGCTAGCTTTACTCCTTCGGAAGTTAGCGTGCTTTCGACAGACAGACGGACGGACGGACATGGCTAGATCGACATAAAATGTCTCGACGATCAAGAATATATATATATACTTTATGGGGTCTCAGACGAAAATTTCGAGTAGTTACAAACAGAATGACGAAATTAGTATACCCCCCATCCTATGGTGGAGGGTATAAAAATGGGAAATTCAAAAGGTAGGTAAAGGGTACCACAACTGCCCCTTCCTCAGGGAAGAGAAAGTAAAACTGCGATTTTCTACAGTTCCCTTTTCCTTACGAAAAGTGTTCTAAACGCAAACATTGCTCCGAGAAAGGCTCAAAAGACGGGTCCTATACCTAGCCTTTCCTCTTGGGAAGCGCTCTTTAATACTTAAAGTACATTTTTAATACAGAAAAAGGGTGCCTAAAGTACCCTTTATTCGGTAAAATGGGAGATTAAACTACCCTTTCCTCGGGAAAAGGTTGCTTAAACTACCCTTTTCTCGGGAAAAAGGTTTTAAAAGTTCCCATTCCTCGGGGGAAAAGGTTCTAATACCATCCTTTCTTCAAAAGACGGGTCCTATACCTAGCCTTTCCTCTTGGAAAGGGCTCTTTAATACTTAAAGTACCTTTACTTCAGAAAAAGGGTGCCTAAGGTACCCTTTATTCGATAAAATGGGAGATTAAACTACCCTTTTCTCGGGAAAAGGGTGCTTAAACTACCCTTTCCTCGGAAAAAAAATTTTAAAAGTTCCCATTCCTCGGGAAAAGGGCACTAAAATTACCCATTCCTCTCTTCTGCTAAAATAGTGCCTACACTACCATAGTAGGCACCGTAGCGCAGAGGTTATCATGTCCGCCTATGACGCTGAACACCTGGGTTCGAATCCTGGGGAGAACATCAACAAACAATTTTCACCGGTGGTTATCCCCTCCTACTGCTGGCGACATTTGGAAGGTATTGTACCCTTTGATATGGCAGCCATGTAAAAACTTCTCCACAAAAAAGGGTGTCGCACTGCGACACGCCATTCGGACTCGGCTATAAAAAGGAGGCCCCTTATCATTGAGCTTAAAATTTGAATCGGACAGCACTCAGTGATATGTGAAAAGTTTGCCCCAGTTCCTTAGTGGAATGTTCATGGACAAATTTTGCATTTTATACTAACATTTCCTCGAGCACATGGTGCTTAAACCACCCTATACTAGGTAAAAGGGAACTTAAATTGCACTTTACTCGGCAAAAGCGTACTTAAATTACCCTTAACTCAGGAAGAGGGTGCATTAATTATCCTTTCGTTCGGAAAATGGCACTTAAACTACGCATTCCTTGGGAAACGGGTACTTAAATCACCCTTTCCTTGGAAAAAGGGTACATAAACTACCTTTCCCTCGGGTAAAAGATGCTTAAACTACCCATTTCTCGGGAAAAGGGTTCCTTCACTATCCTTTCCTTGGGAAAAGGATGCTTAAACTAAACGTTCTTTAGGAAAAGGGTGCTAAAACTACCCATTCACGGGCAAAGGATTACCCATTCCCATTCAAAATTACCCATTTAACTGTAAATGGGTGCCTTATATACCCCCGTTTCTGCTAAGAGTGTCTAAACTACCCTTTCCTCGAGCAAACGGTGGCTTATATACCCTCTCTTCTGCCAAAAGGGTGCCTACACTACCTCTCCTCGAGCAAAAGGTGCTTGAACTACCCTTTACTCGGGAAAAGGGAACTTAAATTATGCTTTGCTCGGCACAAGCGTGCTTAAATTACCCTTACTCAGGAAGAGTGTGCATAAATTATTTTTTCCTCAGGAAGAGGGTTCATAAAAACCCTGTCTTCGGAAAAACTACCTTTTCCTCGGGAAAAGGGAACTTAAAGTTATTTTTTCTTAAAACGAAGGTTGTTTTAACTTTTCTCGAGATAAGGGAGTTTTAACTTTTCTTGAGAAAAAGCAGCTTAAACTAACTTTCCTTAAAAAAAGGGTACTTAAACTACCCTCTCTTCTGAAAAAGGGTGCTTAAACTACCCTTCATTGGGAAAAGGGAGTTTAAGCTAACCTTTCCTAGGAAAAACGTTATTAAACTACGCTTTCTTCGGGATAAGGGTGCTTAAACTACCGTTTCTTGGGAAAATTGTACATAAACAAGCCTTTTCTAAGAAAAGGGATTCTTTTACCACCCTTTTTTTTTGGTAAAAAGGTACTAAACTACCCTTTCCTTTGGAAAAGAATACTTAAACTACCCTTCCTAAGAAAAAGGATGCTTCAACTACCCTTTCCTCGGGAAAAGAGTGCCTAAACAAATCTTCCTTCGAGAAAGGGCGCTTAAACTACCCTTTCCTTGGGAAAAGTTTGCTTCAATAGCCCTTTCCTTGGGAAAAGGTAATAAAACTACCCTTTCGTCGATAAACTGGTACTTAAACTACCCTTCTCTCTGAAAAAGGCTGTTTTAACAACCTTTCCCTGCGGGAAAGGATGCTTAAACTATCCTTTCTTTAGAATTTAGAATTACCCCTATCTTGGGAAATCGGTGCTTAAATTACCATTTCATGTGGGAAAGGGTGCTTAAACTACCCTTCCCTTGGGAAAATTGTACTTAAAATACATTTTCCTTGGAAAAATTTTACTTAAAATACCCTTTGCTTGGGAAATGGGTACTTAAACTACCCTTTCCTTGGGAAAGGTTGCTTAAACAACCTTTTCCTCGGGAAAAGTTTGCTTAAACAACCCGTTTCTCGGGAAACGGTTGCTTAAACAACCCTTTCCTCGGGAAAAGAGTGCCTAAACAACTCTTCCTTCGAGAAAGGGCGCTTAAACTACCCCTTCCTTGGGAAAAGTTAGCTTCAATATCCCTTTCCTTGAGAAAAGGTAATAAAACTACTCTTTCCTCGATAAACTGGTACTTAAACTACCCTTCTCTCTGGAAAAGGTTGTTTTAACAACCTTTTCCTGCGGGAAAGGATGCTTAAACTATCCTTTCTTTGGGAAAAGCGTACTTAAACTACCCTTTACTCGGGAAAAGATAAAATTATTACACTTTACTCGGCAAAAACATACTTAAATAACCGTTTCCTCGGGAAAAGGGTGCTTTAATTACCTTTTCCTTCGGAAAAGGGTGCCAAAGTAACCCTTTCCTCAGCAAAATAATAACTAAACTATAGAATTACCCCTATCTTGGGAAATCGGTGCTTAAACTACCATTTCCTGTGGAGAAAGGCTGCTTAAACTATCCTTCCCTTAGGAAAATTGTACTTAAAACACACTTTCCTTGGAAAAATTTTACTTAAAATACCCTTTGCTTGGGAAATGGGTACTTAAACTACCCTTTCCTTGGGAAAGGTTGCTTAAACAACCTTTTCCTCGGGAAAAGTTTGCTTAAACAATCCGTTTCTCGGGAAACGGTTGCTTAAACAACCCTTTCCTCGGGAAAAAGTTGCCTAAACAACCCTTTTCAATGGGAAATGGTGCTCAAACTACCCTTTCCTCGGGAACAGGTTGCTTAAACAACGCTTTCCTATGGGAAATGGTGCTTAAACTACCCTTTCCACGGGAAAATGGTACTTGAACTACCCTTTCTTAAGGAAAAGGTTGCCTTTCCTTTGGGAAATGGTTGCTTGAACAAACCTTTTCTCGGGAAAAGGTTGCTTAAACAACCTTTTCTTCGGGAAAATGTTGCTTAAACCACCTTAAAGAGCGATTCAATTACCCTTTACTTGGGTTAAGGGTACTTAAACTGCCCTTTCCTTGGGAAAATTGTACTTAAACTATCCATTCCCTGTGAAAGGGTACTTAAACTACCTATTCCTTTTGGAATGGTACTTAAACTAACCTTTCTTCGGGAAAAGGATGCTGAAGCTACCCTTCCTTGGAAAAGGGTGCTTAAGATAACCTTTTCTAGGTAATAGGGTGCTTAAACTACACTTTCCTTATAAAAAGGATGCTTAAACTACACTTTTCTCATGAAAAGGGTACTTAAACTACCCTTTCCTCATGAAAAGGGTACTTAAATTTCCCTTTCCTCGGAAAAATGATTCTTATACTACCCGTTCCTCAGGAAAAGGTTCTAAACTACTCTTTCCTCTGGGAAAAGATGCTTAAATTACCCTTTTCTCAGGAAAGGTATGCTTAAACTACCCTTTTCTTGGGAAAAGGGTACTCAAACTACCCTTTCCTTGGGAAAAGGGTACTCAAACTACCCTTTCCTTGGTAAAAGTGAGTGAAAGGGTACTAAACTACCCTTTCCTCGGAAAAGGATTGCTTAAAAAACCCTTTCCGAGGAAAAAAGGGTGCTTAAAGTATACTTTACTCGTGAAAAGGTGCCTTACTTAGCCTTCGCTCGACAGAATGATGTTTAAACTATACAACTTCCCATATCTTGGGAAAATGGCGCTTAAACTATACTTTTCTCGGAAAAAGTTTCTTAAATTAACCTTTACTCGGCAAAAGGGTTACTTAAATTACCCTTTTCTCGGGAAAAGTGTGCTTCCATTACCCTTTCCTCGGTAAAATCGTGCTTAAACTACACTTTCCTCGGGAGAAGGGAACATAAACTATCCTTTCCTCGGGAAATCGAACTTAAACTACCCTTTCCTTGAAAAAGGTTGCTTAAGCTACCCTTTTCTTGAGAAAATGTCACTTAAACCACCGTATCCTTTAAGAATTGTACTTAAACTAACCGTATCTTGGGAAATTGGTAATTAAACTAACCTTTCCCCGAGAAAAAGATGCATGCAATACCCTTTCCACGGAAAAAAGATGCTGAAACCACACTTTCCTCTGAGAAATGGTGCTTAAGGTACCTTTTACTCGGGAAAAAGGTGTTTTAAGTACCCTTTCCTCGGTGGAAGAATACCTTTACTACCATTTTCTCGGGAAAGAAGTATTAAATTACTATTTCCTCGGAAACAGGGTACTTATACTACCCTTTTCTCGCGAAAAAGTTGCTTAAAAACGCTTTCCTGTGGGAAAAAGTGCTTAAACTACCCTTTCCTTGGGAACATTTTTCTTAAAATACCCTTTCATTGGGAGAACGGCATTTAAAATAGCCTTCCCTTGTGCAAGGATACTTAAACTACCCTTTCTTCGCAAAAGGGGTGATTAAACTACCCTTTCCTTGGGAGACGTATACTAAAACTACCCTTTTCTAAAAAAATGGTTCTTATTCTATCCTTTCCTCAGGAAAACAACCCTTTACCGAAGGAAGGCTTGTTTAAGCACTCTTTCCATGGGAAAAGTGTGTGAAAGGGTACTAAACTACTCTTTCCTCGGCAAAATGATGTTTAAACCATGAAATTACCCTTATCTCGGGAAAATGGTGCGTAAACTACCCTTTCTTCAAATTACTTAAACTACCCTTTCCCGGGGAAAGGGTGCTAAAGCTACCCGTTACTCGGTAAAAGAGTGCCTTAGCTACCCTTTCCTCGGGAAAAGGATACTAAACTACTCCTTCCTCAGGAGAAGGATGCTTAAACTACACTTTCGGCAGGAAAGGGATCCTTAAGCTACCTACCTTCTCGGGAAACAAATTGCTTAAATAACCCTTTCTTCGGGAAAGGGTGCTCAAACTTTCCTTGGAAAAAGTGTGTGAAAGGGTACTAAACTACCCTTTCCTCGGAAAATATTGCTCAAAATACCCTTTCCTAGGGAAAAGGGTACTTACTTTACTCGGGAAAAGGTGCCTTAATTAGCCTTCGCTCGACAGAATGATGTTTAAACTATAAAACTACCCATATCTTGGGAAAATGGCGCTTAAACTATCCTTTCTCGGGAAAAGTTTCTGAAATTAACCTTTACTCGGCTAAAGGGTTACTTAAATAACCCTTTACTCGGGAAAAGTGTGCTTCAATTACCCTTTCCTCGTGCTTAAACTACACTTTCCTCGGGAGAAGGGAACTTAAACTATCCCTTCCTCGGCAAATCGAACTTAAACTACCCTTTTCTTGAAAAAAAGATATTTTAGCTAAACTTTTCTTGAGAAAATGTTATTTAAACCTCCGTATCCTTTAAGAATTCTACTTTAACTAACCTTTTCTTGGGAAAATGGTAATTCAACTACCCTTTCCCCGGGAAAATAATGCTTGCCCTACCCTTTCCTCTGTAAAAAGGTTCTGAAACCTCACTTTCGTCAAGGAATTGCACTTAAGTACCCTTTATTCGTTGAAAAGGTGCTTGAATTACCCTTTCCTAGGTGAAAGGATACCATCTCCGACAATTTCCTTGGGAATGAAGTATTTAAATTACTATTTCCTCGGGAACAGGGTTCTCCTACTAGCCTTTCCTCGGGAAACGGGTACTTATACCACTCTTTTTTGGGAAAAGGGTGCTTAGACTACCTTTTCCTCGGGAAAAGAGTATTTAAACTCAATTTTTGTAGGAAAACAGGACTTTAACTACACTTTTCTTAGAAAAAGGGTGCTAATGCTACCCTTTCTTAGGGTATAGGGTACTAGAACTACCTTTTATTAAGAGATAGGGTACTAAAACCACCCTTTCTTAAGAGATAGGGTACTAAAACTACCTTTCCTTAAGGGATAGGGTACTAAAACTACGCATTCCTTAGGGTAGGGAGCTTTAACTACCCTTTCTGCAAGGGAATGATGCTGAAATTACCCTTTCCTTAGGTGAATAATACTGAAACTAACCTTTTCTTAGGGGAAGGGTACTAAAACTTTCCTATTCTAAGGAGAAGGCTATTAAAATTGCCTTTTCCTTAAGGAAAGAGTACTCAAACTACCATTTCCTTTGGGAAAGAGTGCACAAGCTATTCCTTTTTCAGAGAAAATGTACTAAAACTACCCTTTTCTCATGGAAAGTGTACTTAAACTACCCTTTCTCCTAGGGGACAATGGACAGTGGTGTTAAATGTGAACTTAAACTTATCCCAATCAGTCGTTTTTCTGTTTAGAGAAGGGACCACTTTTGAAGTGGCCCCTGAAGCTAATGGTACGTTTACACGGTACAACAGCAAATCTGAGGATGGAACATTCAAATGGGGATGAAAGTACTATGTCAATTAGCAAAACCCAAAAATGTGTTTTATACCCTCCACCATAGGATGGGGGTAGACTAATTTCGTCATTCTGTTTGGAACTACTTGAAATATTCGTCTGAGACCCCATAAAGTATATATATTCTTGATCATCGCGATATTTAATGCCAATCTAGCCATGTCCGTCCGAAAGCATGCTAACTTCCGAAGGAGTAAAGCTAGCCGCTTGAAATTTTGCACAAATACTTCTTATTAGTTTAGGTCGGTTGGTATTGTAAATTGGCCATATCGGTTCATTTTTTGATATAGCTGCCATATAAGCCGATCTTTGGTCTTGAGCCTCTAGAGGGCGCAATTCTTGTCCGATTGAAATGAAATTTTGCACTACGTGTTTTGTTATCATATCCAACAACTGTGCCAAGTATGGTTTAAATCGGTTCATAACCTGATATAGCTGCCTTATAAACAGATCTTGGGTCTTGGCTTCTTGAGCCTCTAGAGTGCACAATCCTTATCCGTTTGAAATGAAATTTTTCACGACGTGTTTTGTTATAATATACAACAACTGTGCTAAGTATGGTTCAAATCGGTTCATAACCTAATATAGCTGTCATATAAACAGATCTGGGGACTTGACTTCTTGAGCTTCTAGAGGGCGCAATTCCTATCCGATTTGGCTGAAATTTTTCATGACGTATTTTATTTTTACTCTCAACAACTGTGTCAAATAAGGTTTAAATCGGTTCATAATCTGATATAGCTGCCATATAAACCGATCTTGGGTCTTGACTTAGTTAGCCTCTAGAGTGCACAATTCTTATCCGATTGGAATGAAATTTTTCACGACGTGTTTTGTTATGATATCCAAAAACTGTGCCAAGTATGGTTCACATCGGTCCATAACCTGATATAACTGTCATATAAACCGATCTTGGGTCTTAACTTCGTGAGCTTCTAGAGGGCGCAATTCCTATCCGATTTGGCTGAAATTTTTCATGACGTATTTTATTTTTACTCTCAACAACTGTGTCAAATAAGGTTTAAATCGGTTCATTATCTGATATAGCTGCCATATAAACCGATCTGGGATCTTGACTTCTTGAGCCTCTAGAGGTCGCAATTATTATCCGATTTGCCTGAAATTTTGTACGACGGGTCCTCTCTTGACCATCAACATACGTGTTTATTATGGTCTGAATCGGTCTAAGCCCGATACAGCTCCCATATAAATCGATCTCTCTATTTTACTTCTTGAGCCCCCAAATGGCGCAATTCTTATTTGAATTGGCTGACATTTTACACTGGTCTCCAACACATAATTTAATTGTGGTCCAAACCGGACCATATCTTGATATCGCTCTAATAGCAGGGCAAATCCTTTTTTGCCTAAGAAGAGATGCCAAGAAAAGAACTCGACAAATGCAATGGTGGAGGGTATATATGATTCGGCCCGGCCGAACTTAGCACGCTTTTACTTGTTTAGTTCTCGGGTCAAACTGTCAGGTCTGTCAGTTGTAATCACGCTACCAATACTAAATTTCCCATGAACATACCATTAAGGAACAGGGGATACTCATATCAATGAGTGCAGTCCCATTAGGGTTTAAGCTCAATGATAAGGGGCCTCGTTTTTATGGCGAATTCAAACGGCGCGCCGCATAGCTACACCACTTGGTAGAGAAGTTTTAACATGACAGGATAGCTCACAAATTCAGCCAACATTAGTAAGGGGATAACCAACGCTGAAATTTTTTTTTGATAATCACACCCGGGTTTGAACTTAGGCGTTAGGCTTCATAGCCGGACATGCTAACCTCGGCGCCACCAACAATAACATTGTCACGTTACAGCCTTTAGAAATTGAGATATTAAGTTGAAATTTGGCATAGATGCATATTTCTTCCTTACGCAAATTAAGTTCTTCACCGTCCTTAAACGGACCATACTTATATAGCTATAGCTGTCATATAGACCGACCTAGCGGCATTGGGTATTTAGTCCATAAGTGGCGCATTTATCACCCGTATTCGCAGAAATTTTAATCAGTTAGCCAAATTATTCTTTTGACTGACGGACACCCAAACCCTCAGGGCCAATATTAACATTTTTTGGCCTGGGAACTCAAAACCTCTTTAGAGTTGTGCCTTGTACTTTCACTCTCTTTTGGAATTCTCCAGCCCCCAGTTCATGACCCTGAAGCTTTGCCACAGTGTAATAAGAGAGACTGCTTTCATTCAAAAAACCCTAGCCAAGCTACGAGCAGCTGTGTATTATTTCTATACCACCCCAAAAAAATGGCAATAAATGGTCAATGAAATTTTTCCCATTGATGATTTTTAAACATTCCTCTCATTTTGCTAAAATCTTGCGTTATTGACTCGTACCAATGCTGAATGGAGGTGTTAAGCCATCATTTACATTTGGAAACATTTCGTCAATTGGCATTTTTACATAGTGGTGTGAAAATCTCTTCATATGGAAAATTTCTATGTTAGCACATTTAAAAGCGGAAATGCTCGAATTATGTCTATTGACACGCGTTTAAATCATTTAAGAAAAATAAGCAAATAATAAACATTGGAGGAAAATAATTGACCATTGAATTTGTAAACATATTTAACGCCTAAAGATTTTGAAATTTACCACCTAAATAAGTTAATATTGGGTTTTGGGCATTGTTTTGCAAAAAAGCAATTGGACGCTTTAAAAATCAAGTGGAAAATTTTCTTTAGAATTTTTGTTAAGTTAATGTTAAATGCAATGAATTAGAAAAATATGATAATGGGTAGAAAAAAGTGAGAAAAGCGCAAAACAAAATGTTTATAATAATGACATCAGCTTCCGAACGCCCTGGTATGTGTGCTGAGTTGGTAGCGAGTTTGAATTACTAGAGAGGGGCAATGGGTTCAATTTCCACCAAAAGCTTGGGCTTTGATTGGCTACTGTGTTGTTTCAGACTGTCACAAAAATCTAAACTAACCTATAAATCGGATTAACATCCTTATCCTTTTTTTAACCTAAACTAACCACCGTAGCGCAGAGGTTAGCATGTCCGCCAATGACGCTGAACGCCTGGGTTCGAATCCTGGCGAGACCATCAGAAAAAATTTTCAACGGTGGTTTTCCCTCCTAATGCTGGCAAGATTTGTGAGGTAATATGCCATGTAAAACTTCTCTCCAAAGAGGTGTCGCACTGCGGCACGCCGTTCGGACTCGGCTATAAAAAGGAGGCCCCATTGATATGTGAGAAGTTTGCCCCTGTTCCTTGGTGGAATGTTCATGGGCAAAATTTGCATTGAAACCTTACCTAAGCTATATCAGAACTCGAATCAGTCCTTCAATCCACCATCGTCTTTCTCTCGCCACGTAATCCCACAAAATGCTACTTTTAAAAATCACTTCAGGGATTCGTATGGCATGCGGTCCTGCCCGTTGCAATATACGAGGCAATATCCCCTACAATCCCATTAACTTGTATCGTTCAAACGAATTAAACGGAAGATAGTCTGAGAGATATCGCAGGGAATTTCAAAGCGGACGAGCTTGCGAGACTAGAAACTACCTTGCACATTCCAGGAAAACTGGAATCTGTGGGTATGCCTCTAGCTACAACGAATGATAGATGGTCATAAAGAGGGGGCTGTGAGCATTTCAAAACTATGTGGCCTAATCTAGACTTGAAGAGGTCTACCACTTTGCTCTCACTGACTAGAACAGTCGTCTCAGTCATTGTGTCCGCCATGGCAGGTCACTGTCTAATCGGAAAACATGCTCACAGTCTGAAAGTTGCCAGCAACGACATTTGCAGAATCTGTGAGGACATCGAAGAAGAACAGACTATAGAACACCTTCTGTGTGTGTGACCCGCACTAGCAGTCAGAAGAAGTTCCACTTTAGGTTCTCATTTCTTTGATAACCTGTCTGATTTAGCGATTGTGAACTTTCGCAAGTCGTTGGGCTTTTTACAACAATGTGGATAGTACAACGGTAGGAACTAGAAGGCATTATCCTTCTTCTTTTCCTGTGGTAACACAATGAGCGCAAACGTCTAAGTGAATCTGATGGCAGACTGCCACTTAAACCTAACCTATTCTGATCTTTCCCTACATTATCTTTCCCCCAAAACATGGACAGTACCACTGCAGAGATATTTATACCATCAGAGAAATATTAGGTTGCCCAAAAAGTAATTGCGGATTTTTCATATAGTCAGCGTTGACAAATTTTTTCACAGCTTGTGACTCTGTAATTGCATTCTTTCTTCTGTCAGTTATCAGCTGTTACTTTTAGCTTGCTTTAGAAAAAAAGTATATTTGATTAAAGTTCATTCTAAGTTTTATTAAAAATGCATTTACTTTCTTTTAAAAAATCCGCAATTAGTTTTTTGGCAACCCAATATATAGCCTGGCATAGCTTCCATTTAATTCGGTCTTTTGATATGACTTATTGAGCAATTGCAGGACACAATGCTCATTCGAATTTGCCATCATTTTGAGTTGTGAGTATAAAAACGAGCTCAATTAAAGCCTTACAAGTTCCATAATTCAAGTTCCCAAGTGTTTACTTATCCGAACACAAGTACGAAAATGTTGAGCCTTCGATCGGCAAATGCCACATATTATGGGGAAAACTTTTTGGAAGCTGCTTTGGAGGCGTGGGCCCCAACGTACCAACAAGACTCGACACTGTCACTTAAAGGATGCTAAATCAAAAAAATTCGTTTGTTATCCTTCTTATACCCACCACCATAAGATGGGGTTATACTAATCTAGTCATTGCGTTTATAACTCCTTGAAATATTGATCTAGGACCCCATATAGTATATATATACTTGATCGTTCAGCCAAATAAGATAAGAGTACGCCCTCTAGAGGTCTAAAATATAATCGTTACGGTGAATGAACACATTTCGAACCGAACACTGATTTTGGTAATAAAACTCAATGATTTGCAAGCGTTGCTCGTTAGTAAGTCTATTCATGATGAAATGTCAAAGCATACTGAGCATCTTTCTCTTTGACACCATGTCTGAAATCCCACGTGATCTGTCAAATACTAATGCATGAAAATCCTAACCTCAAAAAAATCACCCTTTATGTATATACTTGATCGTTCAGCCAAATAAGATAAGAGTACACCCTCTAGAGGTCAAAAATATAATCGGGAGATCGTTTTATATGGGAGCTATATCAGGTTATTAACACACTTGACAAAACAGTTGGAAATTAAAACGAAAGATTTCACCCTAAATTTCAGACAAATCGGATAATAATTGCGCAATCTAGAAGCTCAAGAAGTCAAGATCCAAGATCGGTTTATATGCCAGCTATATCAAAACATGGACCATATTGGCCCATTTACAATCCCAACCAACCTACACTAATAGGAAGCATTTTTGCAAAATTTCAAGCGTCTAACATTAGACCATCGAAAGTTAGCTTTCTTTCGACATATGGACGGACGAACATGGCTAAATCTACTTAGACTGTCAAGACCACCAAGAATATGAATATATATACTTTATGGGGTCTCAGATCAATATTTCGAGATGTCACAAACGAAATGATGAAATTCGTATACCTCCCATCCTATGATGGAGGGTATAATATAAGCCGATCTGGATCATATTTGGTGCAGGTGCCGAGAACTTAAATCGGGTAAATAATTCCCTAAATTAGAAGATAGGTCTATGTGGCAGTTATATCTGCTTTGGACCATATGCTGGTTGGATGATAGGAGGCTTAAAACAACTAAATGCTGAAAATTTCTGCTATATCGGGCAATAAATGCAGCTTTTATGGGCTTAAGACCCATAATCGGCAGATCGGTCTATATGGTAGCTACATAAATATAGTCCGATCTGAAACATATTTCGATCTGGAGTCTTAATACAACTATCTTTTTCAATTTCTAACCAAAATTGGGAAAAAATTCACCTTTTATGCGATCAAGATCCTTAATCGGCAGGTCGGTCTATATGACAGCTAAATGTAAATATAGTCTCTTCGGACAGCATCGTTTAGACTTGGCAATAGAAAGGTGGTGCCTTACATTTGAATTGACATAATGAATTGTTCTTGGGCAAATTTACATTTGCATTTATACCGAGAAACTGTTGACAGCCCATACGACCTTGCAAATTAAAAATTTTTCAATAAACATACCATTAAGGAGCCTTGGAGATGCTTCTGTCGTATCAATGAGTGCTGTCCTTCAATGATAAGAAATCTGTTTTTTATTGACGTGTCCGAACGGCTTACCGCAGAGTGACACCACATTATAGAGTAGTTTGCACGTCTGAAAATCTAACATAAATTCATCACAATTTCCGCCTACACTAGGAATTTGAACCCAGACGTTCTGCATCACAGACATAATTGCTAACCTTTGAGCTAAGGTGGCCCCAGATTATCTTGTCTGTTCTAATTATCCTATCTCTTTCTCGCGTCTTCCCTCTCAACGAATATATGTGTACAGCCTTGTTAGCTGAACTTTACTTTAGTTAGAGGTTTTTCCTATGCTATGTACATGCTTTTACTACTTTTGGTTCTTCTTAATGATTCTCCACTCTTAATGTACCTACAATAGTCAAAAGAACATCCTAGAATTGATGCGTGTATTATTATATGAGTATTACAAAATTTAAATAACCTGCATAGCGTTTAGCGTTAAATCACAACCCAAAAATCATGTAACAACAACAATATGCGCAGTAGCATTATCCACATGCACACATACAAACGTACATATGTAGCTCAGAGCACTGCTAATAACTATCTCTTTGCCTAAATACTCTCATGCATATAACGAACCATGTCAAGTCAATAAGAATTGCTTACTCATCTCCAATAACAGTCTGAGAGGCAACAAAGCGCCTATTAACAGTTATGTCAAAATGTCAATCCCTTACAAGTGATTTCATTTAGAGGAGGGGGTGTTAAACGAAAGTGCTTCTCAAAATCAATAAAACAATAAACCTCTAGTCGCTGCAATCACTCACTGAATATCGATAACAAACGATATCCACTAACATCTGCGTGTATATTAAAATCATTGCAATTACCGCATTGTGTTCTCAAATTGAGTCATAGCACATTACAAATGTCATCTATGATTCGATTACATAGCATTTACAGATGTTCGCAAGAGCTACCCCACCCCACCCCACCCCATCCCATTGCAATGAAATAACACGAAAACGTTTAGTGAAGGCAGAATTGAAACAATTGATTGAATTGATTTGGAAGCTTTAACGATTGAATCACATCCACATACAATATAATTAACTATTATTAACAACTATTAACATTAACTAAAGATATGCAGTGACAGGGAATAATTAACACTTTACAGCTACTGCTGCAATATAAACGATGACAGGGACAGTGGGCGATATTTTATGTGTTTAAGGAAATTTGTTAAATGTGGCACTCCCTTCTGTAAAGTTAACAAATAAAAGGGTGCTAAGTTCGGCCGGGCCGAATCCTGGGAACCCACCACCATGGATTCGGCTAAAATATGGCAGTTATATCTGGTTATAGACCAATTTGGACCGTACTTGGCACAGTTATTGAGGGGCATAACAGAACACAATGTGTAAAATTTCAGCCAAATCGGGTAAAAATTGCGGGTTCCACTGGCTCAAGCAGTCAAATCGAGAGATCGGTTTATATGGGAGCTATATCAGATTATAGACCGATTTGAACAGTACTTGACACAGTTGTTGGAAATCATAACATAACACTATGTGCAAAATTTCAGCCAAATCGGACAACAATTGTAGCTTCCATGGGCTCAAGAAATCAAATCGGGAGATCGGTTTATATGGGAGCTATATCAAGTTTTTGACCGATGTGGACCGTACTTGGCATAGTTGTTGGGAGTCATAACAGAACACTATGTACAAATTTTCAGGAGGGGGTGTTAAACGAAAATCGGACATAAATTGTGGCTTTCATTGGCTCAAGAAGTCAAATGGGGAGATCGGTTTATATGGGAGCTATATCAGCTTATGTACCGATTTGAACAGTACTTGACACAGTTGTTGGATATCATAACCAAATCAGCCAAACCGGACGAAAATTGCGGATTCCACTGGCTCAAGCAGTCAAATCGAGAGATCGGTTTATATGGGAGCTATATAAGATTATAGACCGATTTGAACAGTACTTGACACAGTTGTTGGAAATCATAACATAACACTATATGCAAAATTTCAGGAGTGGGTGTTAAACGAAAATCGGACTTAAATTGTGGCTTTCATGGGCTCAAGAAGTCAAATCGGGAGATCGGTTTATATCGGAGCTATATCAGTTTTTTGACCGATATGAACGTACTTGGCACAGTTGTTGAAAGTCATAGCAGAAGACTATATGAAAAATTTCAGCCAAATCGGATAAAAATTGAGGCTTCCAGAGGCACAAGAAAGCAAATCGGGAGATCGGTTTATATGTGAGCTATATTTAAATCTGAACCGACTTGGCCCATTTGCAATCCCCAATGACCTACATCAATATTACGTATCTATGCAAAATTTCAAACGCGTAGCTTTACGCGTTCGAACTCTAACATGATTTCAACAGACGGATGGACGGACATGACTAGATCGATTCAGAACGTCGAGACGATCAAGAATATATATACTTTATGGGGTCTCAGACGAATATTTCGAGGTGTTATAAACGGAATGAATAGATTAGTATACCCCCACCCTATGGTGGAGAGTATCAAAATATCACATAGGACAGTAGCTGCAATCATTGACATCACGCTCTTCTTGCTTTCTCATTTTTATACCCACCACCGAAGAATGGGGATATATTAATTTTGTCATTTCGCATGCAACACATCGAAATATCCATTTCCGATCCTATAAAATATTCTTGATCGACGTAAAAATCTAAGACGATCTAGCCATGTCCGACCGTCTGTCCGTCCGTCTATCTGTTGAAATCACGCTACAGTCTTTAAAAATAGAAACATTGAACTAAAACATTGCACAGATTCTTTTTTTGTCCATAAGCAGGTTAAGTGCGAAGATGGGCTATATCGGACTATATCTTCATATAGCCCCATATAGACCGATCGGCCGATTTAGGGTCTTAGGCCCATAAAAGCCATATTTATTTTCCGATTTTGCTGAAATTTGGGACAGTGAGTTGTGTTACTTCCTTCAACATCCTTCTTCAATTTGGCCCAGATTGGTCAAAATTTGGATATAGCTGCCATATAGACCGATCCACCGATTTAGGGTCTTAAGCCCATAAGAGCCACATTTATTAACCGATTTTGCTGAAATTCGGGACAGTGAGTTGTGTTAGGCCCGTTCACAACCTTCTTCAATTTGGTCCAGATCGGTCCAAATTTGGATATAGCTGCCATACAGACCGATCTCTCGATTTAAGGTTTTGGGCCTATAAAAGGCGCATTTATTGTTCGATTTTGCTGAAATTTGGGACAGTTAGTTGTGTTAGGCCCTTCGACATTCTTCTTCAATTTGGCTGAAATCGGTTCAAATTTGAATATAGCTACCATATAGACCGATCTCTCGTGTTAAGGTTTTGGGGCCATAAAAGGCACTTTTATTGTCTGATGTCGCCGAAATTCGGGACAGTGAGTTGTGTTAGGCTCTTCGACATCTTTCTTCAATTTGGCCCAGTTCCGGTCCAGATTTGGATATAGCTGCCCTATAGACCGATCTCTCGATTTAAAGGTTGGGACCCATAAAAGGCGCATTTATTGTCCGATGTCGCCGAAATTTGGGACAGTGAGTTATGTTAGGCCCTTCGACATTCTTCTTCAATTTGGCTCAGATCGGTCCAGATTTGGATATTGCCGTCATATAGACCGATCTCTCGATTTAAGATTTTGGGGCCATAAAAGGCGCATTTATTATCCGTATCGCGGAAATTTGGGACAGTGAGTTGGGTTAAGCCCCTCGACAAATTTCTGCAATTTGGCCTAGATCGATCCAAATTTGGATATAGCTGCCATATAGACCGATATCTCGATTTAAAGTCTTGGCCATATAAAAGGTGATTAATGTTAGGCTTTTCAACATCCGTGTCGTATATGGTTCAGATCGGTCTCTATTTGGATATGGCCACCAAAAAAACCAACATTTTGTTCTACAAAACCTACAAAAATGACTTGTACTTATTAGACCTCTCAATATCCGTGTCGAATTTAATGCAAACCGGACCATATCTCGATAAAGCTGCAATGGGAGCATAAATTATGCATTTTTCACCGGATTATGACGAAAGGTGGTTTACATATATACCCGGCCGAACCTAACGCCTTTTTACTTGTTCAAACTGGTGTCATCCTCATGCTTCCGATGAAATCAATGCACCAATGTCTGGTGCTACCAAATACCAAATATTTTGCCCGTGACAAGTCCATTAGCCCCTTTCCTTTATCAGTTGTTGCTTCGGGCAGCTTTAATTGTTTAACAGTCCAAGCTAAGATGTTCTCCCTTTAATAAGGGGCTGATATTTGAGATGCAGATGAGCAATTCATAGTCCTTACTACATTTTCATCCATAAGTTTGAGAAATCGTAACCTACCATAACAAACATCATTGCCAATACAATTCCTACACTGTGCTTCAACGGATCTCCTATCCATCCGAACAGACAACAACAAAAAATCTGACCGCAATAATTTAGATCAATTCAGAATTATCTCAGCTTTGAAGGGTATAATTAAAAAATTACGAACAAATCATGTCGGGCCATACAGCCAGCGACAGTAACAGTTGCCGTTAATAATTGTGCGTGTTCAAATTTAAAAAACACACACACACACACGTACACACTCGCACATAACAAAAACAAATTAATAAAATCATATTTATATTTAAAATAGTTTAAAACGCAATAAACGATATGAAAAACCCACAAATAAATATTCAGGTATTTTAGAACTGTCGTAAAATCCACTCAGGGGCCCCAAACAATAACCAACAATAGGCGGTGTAATCAAATGTCCGAATTGTTGCCCTGTCATCATCGTCATCATCATCATCGTCATCGTCATTATTAAGTTTACTACGTCAACATTCTCAAAATAACTGCCTTTCAGAATACTTCATTCTGTATATTCGACACAATTATAAGTGGTCGGATTTGTATAAATTTGACAAATGTTTGAAATGACTTATTGTTGTCATCAATCAAATTTGACCAACAAAAAAAAAGAACTGAAACGGAAAGAACGAAATAATTTGAAATGATTGAAATCCCATTTATCCAATGTTATCCCTTACTCATTGAGCAAATAAAGATTAATGGTGAAGTGGTGAAATGTATATGTGGTTTATATTTAAATACTTTTTGATGGAAGATCCGGGTAAGTGTGTCAAATTTGAAATGTCAAATTAATCGGTCGATTGGTTCAGAAAAAACGAGAAATATATAAATAATGAAAAATCGTAGCATGAATTTGTTGCGGTTGTCCTCTGAACCATGTATCATATTTTAAAAGAGACGGCATATAAAACAATTTCTGCCAAATCGGATGAGAATTGCGCCCTCTAGAGGCTCAAGAAATCAAGAACCCAGATCGGTTTATATGGCAGCAATATCAGATTAAGTACCGATTTGCCTCGTATAAGAAGTCATAACAAAACAGCTCATGCAAAATTTCAGCCAAATCAGGTGAGAATTACGCCCTCTAGCGGCTGAAGAAGTCAAAATCCACGATGGGTTTATATGGCAGCTATATCAGGTTATGTACCGATTTGAACCATACTTAGTACAGTTGTTGGAAGTAATACCAAAACACCTTGTGCAAAATTAAAGGCAAATCAGATGATAATTGCGCCTTCTAAAAGCTGAAGAAGTCATGACCCAAGATCGGTTTATATGGCAGCTAATTCAGGTTATGAACCAATGTAAACCATACTTGGTACATTTGTTAGAAGTAATACCAAAACATTCCGTGACAAATTTCAGTCAAATCGGATGAGAATTGCGCCCTCTAGAGGCTCAAGAAGTCAAGACCCAAGATCGGTTTATATATGGCAGCTATATCAAAACATGGACCGATTAAGTCCATTTACAATCCCAATCGACCTACACTAATAAAAAGTATTTGTGCAAAATTTCAAGTGCTTTGCTTTACTCCCTCCAAAGTTAGCATGCTTTCGACAGACAGACGGACGGACGAACAGACGGACGGACGGACGAACAGACGGACGGACGGACAGACGGACGGACGGACAGACGGACAGACGGACGGACGAACAGATGGACGGACGGACAGACGGACGGACAGACAGATGGACAAACGGACAGACGGATGGACCCCAACCCCCCTCCCCCTCTTCCTTTAGGTATCAAAAAATTTAGTACCCTATTTTCACCACGGGGTTATTATGCACCAACTGTGAAAATTTCAAGAAAATCGGTTCAGCCGTTTCTGAGTCTATAAGGAACACACAAACATACAAACAAACAAACCTACAAACAAACACAAATTGATTTTTATATATAAGATTACTTCAAACCGGACGAAAATACATATGGGAGCTATATCCAAAACAGAACCGATTTCTATGAAATTCTTCTGTAATGTCGGGAGTCATAAGGAAATCCTCCCTGCCAAATTTCGAGAGAATCGGTTAACAAATGACCATTTTATTGCATTATTACTGCAAATCGGACGAACATATATATGGGAGCTATATCCAAATCTGAACCGATTTTTTCCAATTTCAATAGGCTTTGCCTCTAGGCCGAAAAACATGCCCATACCAAATTTGAAGACGATCGGATGAAAATTGCGACCTGTAGTTTGTACACAAATTAACATGAACAGACGGACAGACAGACATAGCTAAATCGAATCAGAAAGTGATTTTGAGCCGATCAGTATACTTATCAATAGGTCTATCTCTCTTCCTTTTAGATGTTACAAACTAATTCACCATGTTATAACACCTTGTACCACAGTAATGGTGTAGGGTATAAAAAGGTATTTATTGGGTATTTACCCAATAAATAACCAAGCGTTAAGTATTTACCCGGTAGAAACCCATCACGCTTTTACTTGTTTGACATCTTCAAGTTTACTCTCTCTCTCTCTCTCTCTCTCTCACTTACTCAACTGGTGTCAAGCAATGTCTCATATATGTGCTTATTCTTGAAAATGTTCTGGAGTATAAATATGTTCTCTACTATTGTTTACTGAACTCTCCCACTCTCGTTCACTGCTGACTTTATTTTAGTTTTACTGCCACTCGGAGGCATAACGGGTTTCTCTCTCAGCAATATGTTAACCTAAGGTAAATTATTATTGGGATCACAGTGATTTGACTATTTGTTCACTAACACAATCACAGATGTTATTTATACTTACAGTGTCTGTATAGTTTGGTTACTGGATGAAAAATGGTGCGTATTTTAAGGCGCCGTCTGGGGGGCTCGCCCCAGCAAAATCCTGCAAGTGGACATATAGCGCGATCATGATAATGGGGGACTTCAAATTCTATTAATGCGAATTGAACATCAAAATACGGCGTCAAGTAGCTAGGATTTTGCCCCACTCTCCAAAACCAAGCGGACGTGGAGGTCCATCATTACACTGTGTGTAGAGGACGATGATGGCATAAAGATGTGGTAAGTACCCATACATATGAATAGTTAAATGTTTATTTATAAGTAATGGACTGATAATGAATGATGAAACAAAGCTTTTTAGAAGGTAAATGTTTCTGTAACCAATTTAAAGGTTTAGCCAGAATGTTTAAATTCTGTCTTTTTTGGAAATATAAAATATGCCAAGATCATTTGTCATCGCCACACATCGCCACAAGATATTTAAAACGTAATTGTCATCATTCTTCAACTCAATTCTAGAAATTGTTAATTGCTATTGCTTTCATTTTTCTGGCAAAAAATCCTGCCTTAATCTTGCTAGAATTTATGACTACTGAAAATTTGAGTTTATCGTTACGCATCATATAAATGAAATAATGCAGCTGTATACTTAAAGACTTAACTTAAGATTTATTTTATTTGTTTATTAAAATTATTCCCACTAAAGTGTCTTAATTCCAAAAAAAAACTCATGCCACATTTAAATAGGCTAAGAGCAAGTAGCTGCTGCAGATAACAAAAAATAAAAACTTTTTTTTTGGCGAATTTATCATACCAACAAATATTTAGTTCAGAGGAAGTTTTAAGTAGGACTGAGTGTTTGCATAACTTTATGAACCATATGTCCTATATTTTAAGTGCTGTACTTTTTTTTTGAAATACTACATTCATAGAACGAAGGATACCTTTGGGTACAGCTGGATCACTTCACATTGTTGCTTATCTGCTATCTTACTCCCAGTGATAGTATTGACGCCTTCGAGAAGAAACTCCATGAGATTGAAGATAAAATGTAAAAATTGGATGGGCATTACATAGAAGCTGAACTCTCGAGAGTCAGAATGGGGCATGGTAACAACTAACTCAAGAGGAATACGAGTTGTACGTCATCGTCGCAAGAACTGTATTGCCCGGAATATAACCCTTGAGTCCGTAGAATTCATAGGCAAAATAACAAAGGCAGGCCCAGCGGTCAGAGAATGTGCCAGTTTTTCTGTCGACTGTTGGTAAAGTGATGGGTAGCATAGAGAAAGGATACAAAAAATCCATGCCAAGACTTAAACGGCCAAAGGGAAATAGAATGACAGTACACTGGAAAGCCACAGTAGCTGAGCAGAGAAGCAATTTCAGCAAAGTAAGTCGGAGAGACACGACAGCGGGCCGCTGAGGTGCGCCTTAGAGAGAACACTAGGAGACAAAATATTTTCGCGCTGCCATAATAAAAAGAAACAAGAAAGAAAAGTGGGTGAAATTAAAAGAAGACATAAAGCGAAACCATTGGAGTCTCAGGCCGAATCTTATATACCCTCCGCCATGGGTCGCATTTGTAGAGTTATTTTCCCGGTATCTCTTTTTAGGCAAACACGTGATAAAAAGAAAGAATTGCTATGATATTGGAGCTATAATATCAAGTAATCGTCCGATTCGGACCATAATCTGAATGTTGAAGACCATAGTAGAAGTCGTTGTGTAAAATTTCGGCCAATTCGAAGAAAAATTACGCCCTTAAGGGGCTCAAGAAGTAAAATAGGGAGATCGGTTTATATGGAAGCTGTATCAGGCTATAGATCGATTCAGACCATAATTGACACGTATGTTGAAGTTCATGAGAGAAGTTGTTGTACAAAATTTCAGCCAAATCGGGTAATAATTGCAACCTCTAGAGGCTGAAGAAGTCAAGATCCCAAATCGGTTTATATGGCAGCTTTATTAGGTTATGAACCAATTAAACCCATATTTGGCACAGTTGTTGGAAGTCACAACAAAACACTTCTTGCAAAATTTCAGCAAAATCGGGTAAGAATTGCAACCTCTAGTGGCTCAAGAAGTCAAGATCCCAGATCGGTTTATATGGCAGCTATATCAGGTTATGAACCGATTTGAACCATACTTAGTACAGTTGTTGAAAGTCATAACAAAACACCTCATGCAAAATTTCAGCCAAATCGGATAAGAATTGCGCCCTATGGAGGCGGAAGAAGTCAAGACCCAAGATCGGTTTATATGACAACTATATCAGATTATGAACCGATTTAAACCACACTTAACACAGTTGGAAATCAGAATAAAACACTTCGTGCAAAATTTCAGCCAAATAGGATGAGAATTGCGCCCTTTAGTGACTCAAGAAGTCAAGATCCAAGATCCAAAACATGGACCGATATGGCCGATTTACAATCCCAACGACCTACACGAATAAAATGTATTTGTGCAAAAATTTCAAGCGGCTAGCTTTACTCCTTCGAAAGTCAACGTGCTTTCGACAGACAGACAGACGAAGGAACAAGTAAAAGCGTGCTAAGTTTGGCCTGGCCGAATCTCATATTCCTTCCACCGTGGATCGCATTTGTCGAGTTGTATGCGCGGTATCTCTTTTTGGGCAAACAAAGAATATTGAATAAGAACTGTTATACTATTGGAGCTATATCAAGTTATAGTCCGATTCGGACCATAAATGAATGGTGAACATTGTAGAAGTCATTGTGTAATATTTCAGTTCATTCGGATAGAACTGCGCCTTGTAGGGGCTCAAAAAGCAAAATCGGGAGATCGGTTTATACGGGAGCTGTATCAAGCTATTGATCGATTCCGACCATATTGAACACGTATGTTGAAGGTCATAAGAGAAGCAGTTGTACAAAATTTTTGCCAAATCGGATGAGAATTGCGCGCTCTATTGGCTCAAGACCTCAAGATCCGAGATCAAACCGATCTCGGATCGATATGGCAGCTATATCAGGTTTTAAACCAATTAAAACTTTTAAAGGCAATAAGTTCGGCCGGGCCGAACATTGGATACCCACCACCTCGACTATATATGTAAAATTCAATGAAAATTTCGTCAGAATTCAATGAAAATTGGATAACTTAAGCACCCAAATTCGGCACGGACATTAGGTGGTCTAATATATATGACACTATTAAATTTTGTAGAACAAAATATTGGTCTTTTTGGCAGGTATATAGAATTATAAACCGATCTGAACCATATTAAGGTCGGATATCGGGAGGCTCAGAAAAGATCACTGTTTCAAAATCGGGTAATAAATAAAGCTTTTATGGGCTTCAGTCCCCTTATCGGCAGATCGGTCTGTATGGCAGCTATATCTAAACATAGTCCGATCAGAACCATATTTAGGTCGGATGTTGAAAGGCCATAACCTTCTCACTGTTCCAAATTTCAGCGAAATCGGATGAAAAATAAAGCTTTAATGGCCTTCAGACCCTTTATCAGGAGATCGATCTATATGGCAGCTATATCTAAATATCGTTCAATCTGAACCATATTTAAGTCAGATATCAAGAGGCTTAAAATAGCCCTCTGTTCTAATTTTCAGCGAAATCGAGTAAAAAATAAATTTTTTATGGGCTTCAGACCCTTAATCGGGAGATCGGTCTATATGGCAGCTATATCTAAGTACAGTCCAATCTGAACCATATTTAAGACAGATGTCAGGAGGCTTAAAATGGTCTTCTGTTTCAAATTTCAGCGAAATCGGATAAAAATAAAGCATTTATGGGCATTAGACCCTTTATCGGAAAATCGGTCTGTAAAGCAGCTATATCCAAATATGATCCGATTTGGCCGTTCAAGAACTTAGCCATCGTGCATCAAAAAGACGTATCTGTGCCAAATTTCAGCTCAATATCTCAATTTTTGAAGGCTGTAGTGATTACAACATACGGACGGACAGACAAACGGACATCTTTAAATCGTCTTCGAATTTTACGACTATCCAAAATATATATACTTTGTAGGGTCGGAAAATGATATTTCGATGTGCTGTAAACGGAATGACTAAATGAACATACCCCCTATCCTACGGTGGTGGGTATAAAAATACTGCATCCTCTTTCCTTTACTCGATATAACACTCTGTCAACTATTTGATTCATTAGGTACATAGTGTGGCCACACAAGTAGTTACTTTGACTCCTTTTAATGTTTACTTCAATGTTAAAATAGTGCGTTACCAAAATTTTATTTAACCATTGCCAACATTTAAACCGCAAACGTTATTCTTCATAGCCTCAGCTTAAGCTACTGACTGACCTTCACGCCAAAGAATACCAAGTAGGTTCACACGCATTACACCACCTCACACCCTCACCCCAATAATGACCTCTTTTAGCAAACTCTTTCTCTCGCACATACAAGTCACCTCTCACACTTTCACCACTAAAACTCTCACCTATGGCTTTGCATTCACATAAACAACGGATGTGCTTAAGTAAAAAGCAATAACAACTTGTTGTGTTTCCGCTTCTTCTTCTTATTTTATAGAAAATTAATTTCTCATTTTCATGGATTTTCTTTTCGGAAAATTTATTTTAATATATATTCTGCACATCTCTGGAAAAATATCGTTCGATTGACGCCCATTTCATTAAAATCCATTCGACCTTTAGCTGTAATAAGTACCTCAAACTCGCCTTTATAATACCCATCTACTGCATGTGATTTGTTGTTATAAAATTTTTTGCAGGTGCCTCGCATGTCAAACTGAGCCCTAAGGAATTAGCTGACCTACATGCCAAGTAGGCCCACGCACATCACACCCACACAACACCCTCTATAAAGGAAATCTGTCAAATAAACCTATTTCAAGTCTACATTAAACCCCCGTTTACACTGCTCTTTAAATCCGGATTTAATGGCTCGGTCATCCGTTTTCCCTTTATAAAATCAGCTGACGAGAGCTTTAAATCCGGATTTAATGAGCAGTGTAAACGGGGTTTCGCAAATGCAAATGCAAAATGCAAATTTTGCCCATGAACATTCCCCTAAAGAACAGAGGCAAACTTCCCACATATCAATGAGTGCAGTCCGATTCAAGGTTTAAGCTCAAAGATAAGAGGCCTCCTTTTTATAGGCGAGTCGGAATGGCGTGCCGCAGTGCGACACTTCTTTGGAGAGAAGTTTTACATGGCTTAGTACCTCACAAATGTTGCCAGCATTAGGAGGGGAAAATCATCGTTGAAATTTTTTTTTGATGGTCTCCCCAGGATTTGAACCCAGGCGTTTAGCGCCAGAGGCGGACATGCTAACCTCAGCGTTACCCTCCACGGGGTTTTAGTTTTGTGAATTAGGCCGTAGATGTTTAGTCGATTCCTATTTGATGTTGATAAGTTCTTTCGTTTCTGCTTTTTAATACAAATCATCCAAAATACCTTGTCAACACAGTCCAATGCCCTTTTACTTGTTTTACATTATCTCCTCTCTCATAATCCGCTTAAATTTATTTACTTGTGTGAAATCTCTTTTTATGATCCACAGTGAAATCGAAGCTTCTGAAAGGGAGAGCGTGAGATAACAACTGAGATGAGAATGTCAATGGTGACATTATTACGATTATAATATAATCGATTATAATATAATCGAAGCTTCCCAAACATCATTAATCGATGTCAATTGTGAAAGCGAAGAGAGCCAAAGTATGGAGAGAGACCTGTCATATGTACAATGACATATCATATGACCATTTATACGCTTGTCATTAACAAAAATACCGTTGCCACCTCACTGAACTTTAGACCTCTCAACCCCAATACGGGGAATCATTGTTTACCGCAAAACATTTGATAATAATTCTTAAGGCACATGCCAAAATAAAATCTTTAGAGGGTAAATACTTGACAAGATAAATATCACAACAATTTTTAAATAAATCATAAAAAAAACAACAAACCCTAAGCAAATACAGAGAGAGAGAGCAAAACAAAAACAAATACCACAGCCACGCTCGACATTAACAATGTCAACAAATTTTGTCTTATGATATGTGAAAGAGATTTACAATCCCGCTTAAATGAGATTAAAAACGCTACGAAAAGATTGAAATTTTGCTCATGAAGAAGATTTCGTACATACCGCCCGCCATGCAAATTCAAAGGAAAAAATGTAGATATTTTGAAATTATCTCGCAACGAAAAACAACGAAAGCGGGTATGATAGCAAATCAGTTTCATGTTCTTGACCCTCAAGCGTAATGAAATCGGCACATGATTGTTGACATTTTCGAGAATCATTAAAAACAAGAGATGCGTAGAATTTAAGGCAATTTTTCTTAAGTAATTACGATGAATGTTAATGAATGGTTTATATGGCAGCTATACCAGATTATAAACCAATTTGGACAATACTTACCACGGATGTTGGAATTTACAAAAAAAAAACATCTGTCCACATCATACGAGGATTTAGGCTTCTAGGTGATTAAGTTGTCAATTCTTGGCATTAGCTTATATGGGGCTAATTTGAACCGATATGGTCCATATTTAGTCCCAAGACTCACAGTGGGAGAAAATCGAAAAAACTTGTGAAACTTGTGGTAGAGAAATCTATTTGAAATTTAGAATGCTTAGATCTGAGGTGCTAGCGAGATCGTTCCTTCGGAAAATTCTAAGAAAAAAAAAATAAAGATATCCTAATAGTTTTTGTTTCCTTAAAAAACCAAAAATAAATTCTGCCCGAAATTTTTTACAAAAATTCCCAAAATACCATTTCCGGGCAAAGATCATTTCGAAATCGGCATTTTTTAGTTAATTTGGTTTTTCCGCAATTTTTGTCCGATTTGGATGACATTTTTCACATAGTGTTCTGTTATGACTTACAATAACTGTGCCAAGTACCGTCCAAATTGGTCTTTAACCTGATATAGCTCCCATATAAACCGATCTCCCGATTTGACTTCATGAGCCCCTGGAAGCCACAATTTTCCTCCGATTGAACTGAAATCTTGCACATGATGCTATGCTATGACTTGCAATAGCTGTGTTAAGTACGGTTCAAATCGGTCTATAACCTGATAAAGCTCTCATATAAACCGATCTCCCGATTTGACTTCTTGAGCCCGAGTGAACCCGCAACTTTTGTCAGAAATTTTGCACATAGTGTTCTGTTATGACTTCCAACAACTGGTCCAAATCGGTCGGTAAAACAAAAAAAAAATAAAGTCGAATATCCACGAAACAAATCAAGATGTTCCTCAAGCGGACTTTTTTGTAGGGATTTGGAAATCGGACCACAAACAAGATTCGGCGAAATACCGAGGTGACCAACATTAGAGGTCTGCCCAAAGGCGCGCGGACAACCTAGGACATTGAAATTTTATACAAAATATCGCCACATCAGCTCCAACAATTCCAAATTTCAAAGAGATAACTCTACCCGTTCACACATGGCATGTTTTTTTATTGTAGTTTTTTTTCGATTCTATCCCACTGTGCGACCTACATCAAACAGATGTATATGTGTAAAATCTCAAGCGCATATACTTATCCTTTCAAACGCTAACGTGATTTCGACAGACAGAGGCACGGTCGGACGTATATGGCTTAATCGAATTGTAAAGCCAAGATTAATATTTCAAGGTGTTACAAGTGGATTGACCATATTAGCATATTGAATTTTATTATCATAATGCGTGCTCTGTTAAGAAAGTTCATGACTCGCTCATTTGTTCTCTCATGTGTTCAGCGACGAAGCTCATTTTTGGCTCAATGGGTACGCAAATAAGCAGAACTTTAGATTTTGGAGTGAAGATCACCAGCATTGCAAGAGCTACCAATACATCCAGAAAAGGTCACAGTTTGGTAAGGTTTATGGGCAGGTGGCATCATTGAACCGTACTTCTTCAAAGATGATGCGAATCGTAACGTAACTGTAAATGGTGAGCGCTATCGTGAGATGATATCCAACTTTTTTTTTGCCCAAAATGCAAAAGTTTGACTTGCATGACATGTGGTTTCAACCAGGCGGTGTCACATGCCACACAGCACGCGTAACAATGGGCTTATTAAGAGGCATGTTCGGTGAACATTTTATTTCACCGGTCAATGGGCCGCCTAGATAGGGCGATTTAAAGCCTTTAGACTATTTTTCGTGGAGCTTTGTTAAAGCTCATATCTATACAGACAAGTCCTCATGTCTATATGGACAACCCCGAAGACAACATTGAAGCAAATGTTGGAAACAGTATGCCCAAAATTGGACTAAGCGGATGGACTATTTGAGGCGCAGTCACGGTCAACATTTGCATAAAATAATCTTCAAACATTAAAATATATGGACCGTACTATCGATTCAAATAAAGATTTCATGCATTTTTGTGTGTGTGTTTTTTTTTTTTGCAAAACTTTCCCATAACTCTCAAAACATCATCCTTTAATTGGTTAAATGTGATTGGCCTATGAACGGCTTTGTAATACGAAATTAATAACTCTCACACGCACCAATGTACTTTCAATCTATTTTAACCCTCATGTAGAGCCTAAAAGTATGCTTAATTTTAACATAAAAACTTAATTTATCATTGTACGCAACATTTGAAAACTTAAAAACATTTTGTTAGTTGTTGTAGCCACATCTAAAGGGTGATTTTTTTGAGGTTAGGATTTTCATGCATTAGTATTTGACAGATCACGTGGGATTTCAGACATGGTGTCAAAGAGAAAGATGCTCAGTATGCTTTGACATTTCATCATGAATAGACTTACTAACGAGCAACGCTTGCAAATCATTGAATTTTATTACCAAAATCAGTGTTCGGTTCGAAATGTGTTCATTCACCGTAACGTTGCGTCCAACAGCATCTTTGAAAAAATACGGTCCAATGATTCCACCAGCGTACAAACCACACCAAACAGTGCATTTTTCGGGATGCATGGGCAGTTCTTGAACGGCTTCTGGTTGCTCTTCACTCCAAATGCGGCAATTTTGCTTATTTACGTAGCCATTCAACCAGAAATGAGCCTCATCGCTGAACAAAATTTGTCAAAATTTGAACACATTTCGAACCGAACACTGATTTTGGTAATAAAATTCAATGATTTGCAAGCGTTGCTCGTTAGTAAGTCTATTCATGATGAAATGTCAAAGCATACCGAGCATCTTTCTCTTTGACACCATGTCTGAAATCCCACGTGATCTGTCAAATACTAATGCATGAAAATCCTAACCTCAAAAAAATCACCCTTTATATATGAGGGTAGCAAATTTCGTCAAGTTCCACTGATGCGTCATTCATCCATGGGAAAAACGCTAAGCGACTACCCGTCCCGATTTAGCAATAAAAAGTAAAAAATTTAAAAAAATCTACAATATGGGATCAATGTTTGGTGAAATTTTGTATTTTTTAACAAGTAGCAAGAAGATATTTTTATTCCCTCCACCGTAGGATGGGGTGTATACTAATTTCGTCATTCCGTGTGTAACATGTCATGACAATTTAAGTCGATCTAGCTATGTCCGTCCGTCTGTCGAAAGCACGAAAGGAGTAAAGCTATCCGCTTGAAATTTTGCACAAATATATCTTACTAATGTAGGTCGGTTGGAATTGTAAATGGCCAAAATCAGTCCTTCTTTTGATGTAGTTGCCATATAATCCGATCTTGGAACTTGACTTCTTGAGCATCTAGTGGGCGCAATTCTTATCATATTTGGCTGAAAATTTTCTCGTGGTGTTTTGGTATCACTTCCAGCAACTGTGCCAAATACGGTCCAAATAGGTCAAGAACCTCAACTTTCATCAGATTTGGCTGAAATTTTGCACATAGTGTTCTGTTGTAACTTCCAACAACTGTGCCGATCGATCTAAATACGATCTAAATCGGTTTATAATCTATTATAGCTCCCATATAAACCGATCTCCTGATTTTTTGCAAAATTGCAAAAATGCTAAGCAGGTCGCGATCAAAATTGTAAAACAAAAAAATTTAAATTCGAATATCCACGAAACAAGACAAGATATTGTTAACCTCAAGCTGACTTTTTTGTAGGGATTTGGAAATCGGACCACAAACGAAGATTCCGCACATTTTCGAAATACCAAGGTAACCAACTTAAGAGGGCTGCCCAAAGGCGCCCGGACAACAACACACACTATCGCCACCTCAGCTCTAATAATTCCAAATTTCAAAAAGATAAATCTACCCGTTCTCACACGTCATGTTTTTTATTACTTTTTTTACGGTTCTAACCTACTGTGCAACCTACATCAAACAGATGCATAGGTGCAAAATCTCTCCGTCACATAAATCACTTTTTTACCCAGAATGGCTAAACAAATCATGTTGTGCACTCCATTTCGTTCACTCAGAGGCTGTACAATTCGCCATATGCCAATCCGATGGACTTTTCAATTTGGACCATTTTAGAGAGCATGTTAAGGACTTAAAACTATGTTAGTATGGATGCGCTGAAGAAAGGTATTGTACGGAATTGTGAAGAAATACCGGCAGAAAAATGATCTTTTAAACTGGTAAAACTTCGTTTCAGCTACCATGAACATACATAAATTGATTCTTTATCGTCATGCCATTAAAAATTAATTACGCTATATTTGTCTGTCCATCTGCCCGTCTTTGAGTTTTCACAAGGAGAAAGAAGCTGTTTCGCAATCAGTTAAATTTGAGAAAGTTTTTTGTGGACCACGAAAAAATCGCGCAACCACCATGTACGTTTTATTGGTCTCCGGACGTATTCTCACTAATTGAAAATCTTATGACGGTTTTTATAAGATGGATGGAATGTGCAAGTGCTAAATGTACCACCCTAAATGTACCATCCTACCCAGTTATGATAGATTGGTGATTGGTCTATGAACGTCTTGTTAATATGAAAATAATAACACTCACACGCACCAATGTTCTAAAAATCTACTTTAACCCTCATGTAGAGCCTGAAAGTATGCTTATTCAAACATTAGAAACTAAATTTATCATTATACGCGACATTTGAAAACTTAAAAAAAATGTATTAACGTTATCGCATTTAAATAGTGGAAACTGATAATTTTAAATGTATGTATGATTAGACTTTTTTTATACCCGAAACTCAAAGATAGGGTATACTAATCTAGTCATTCTACTTTGCCGTCGAACCGAAATCACAATAGCGTTGGAAAGAATTCTGATAGCCGCTTGAATTTTTACATTTTTACTTCTTATTAATGTTAGTTGTTGTTGTTGTAACCACATTTATATATGAAGGAGGCAATTCCCGTCTAGTTCCATAGGTGAGCAAGCTCGTCGCGGTCCATAGGACCGATTGCCGCAGGAACATTGGTGCCATTTACAATAACTCGCTTTGTCATATCGAGCATCATGGGCACTTACCATTTGTACTACGAATGCAGTAGACAAGAAAAACACTTTATCTGAAGCAAAATGTACCCGAATTCATGCTTTGTACAACGTGCAATCCCTGAAATCTTTCTTTTTGCTGAAGAGCTCTTTTTTGGCATCATCTCGTCTTGTTATCTGTTTTACTCAGTTTTCAATTGTCCCTCATCTGAGCTTCTCGTGATAACTACATATGAAAAAAAAACTGTATTTTACGGGTCTGAAAAACAAAAAATGTCCCGGCTAGTCGGATCCAATTTCTGGGCTTTGCACCCCTTCATAAATTCGAATTTGCCAAATAATCAGCCATAAATGCCGTATGCCTTCCTCCAGCAGGGATCGATTTTTTAGCGTGAGCCCAAGATCCCTCTATACAATTTTTAGGGGCTCCAGTCTCTGGGCCTTTGAAGGTTAACGAGTGATTTTTTAAAAAATTATTAATTAATTAAAAATGTTGTACTTTTTTTTTATTTTAATTTTTTTGTAAATATGGATTTTTTTTTATTTTTTAGGTTATAACACAATGCCTAGGTTATAACACAATCCCCGAGGGGGTTTTGGCCGTCGGGTCCACGGGCCTGAGCCACAACAACGGACTTCATATTCGTGTTCCTTGGTCATTTTAGTGGTGTATGCAAAAAATTAGATTTTATAGCTAACTACCCCGTAAAATACAGTTTAGCCCTACATATGGCCACCACACAGATCGGAGCTCAAAGTTCCAGCCTATGTTGTGTTAATAGTTATGCCGTGCGGGGAAGGTTTGTTCACAGTTCCTTGTATGGTTCAGACCTTGGCTAATATGTGTGATTGTTGTTGTTGCAGCAGTGTGTTGTGTTCTATATTTCGTTTGGCTGGGCAGTTAAACAGGTGGTCCCATATCAAAATCGGGACACACATCCTATACCTTGGCATCAATCCTTGCTCGGTAGGAGTTGGCGGCTGCATCTGCCTGATCGTAATCGAGCCAGAACCACTCTGTTTTGTACATTTCTTCAGGTGCAATGGGAGGCGGTCGTGAAAGACTTGTATCTGCAGATAGCGATCCTCATCAAAGCTCGTTCCGGTTCGTAGGACCAATCGCCGCAGAAAGTTGATGGCCATTGTTTATTTAAAGGCAACAAAATTTCGCTTTGTCATATCGAGCATCATAGAAAATCGGTATTTAAGAAAGAGCCGCCTAGTACCTCACAATCCCATGGCAGTCGGTTGTACGTACCGGATTGACCCGATGGAGTTCTTCATCGACAAGGGCTGCCGCCTCAGTGTATAACACAGCAACAACAACAACAACCACAAATGTCGCCAGCATTAGGAGGGGATAACCACTGCTGACAAATTTTCCGATTTTCTCGCCAAGATTCCAACCCAAGCTTTCAGCGTCATAGGCGGATATGCTTACTTCTGCGCTACGTTCGTCTCCTCCTGCCGCAATTACCCATAATTCTGGTGAGTTTTTTCATTCAACCGTGCAAAACCCTTTGATATGCCTTGCTGTCGTTACCTATGAGAGAATGCAATAGCTCGTGGGCAAGAGACTCCAATACTTTATCATTTCTTGCTTTTTTATTATTAGAAAAATCTTAATTATATCAAAAACAAAAGTAAAAATGTCAAGGAATTGTGAAAAATTAACTTTTACTACTAGATGCTAATCAACTACGACTGTCATCACGATTACAGCATGATGTTTAAACCGTTGTTTTTAGCCCGAACAACCTCTACATCCACAGTGAACACATTCCACCACACGTCCTTCTTCTAGCTTTGATTTGGGCACACGGCAAATACAATTCGTACCGAAATTGGTATCACGCGTTTGTATGCATCGAAGACAGCAAAGATTTTCATAACCAGACTTTTTCCATTTGGCAATTAAGTTAGCATCGGCAATTTTCTCCTTAAGACAATAGTCGTAGAGTTCACGACTTATGGCCTTGCGGCGATAGAACAGATCATATATGTAACGTGACTTCTGATGGTGGATTTTAAAAATTGGCCATAGGGATTCTGTGATACGCTTACCTTCGTGTGGCTCCGTTTCAGCTGTAACGAAAATCGTAGAGAATAAGTTAATATTATAGACAAAAAATTAAGTCGTAGTTAGAGTAGAGTTCAGATGACGATGATGGATGTGACGATCCTCGTGAAGTTCACGTAGGTGAGCAAGCTCGTTTCGGTCCAAAGGACCGATCGCCGTGGAGACAGGATGGCCAATAACCTGCCTTGTCATATCTAGCATCATAGGCACTCAGTTTTTGGGCCACAAACATCTCTTAAAGTTACATAGCGTTTCGTTTTATTGAACAGTGCTTTCTATTAAAGAGATTAGCTCATTGTATTTGTTGAAGATTGAATCAAAAAGTCATATCTACTCTTCTATACAGAAGTTTTGTAAAGCTGAAGCAATTACAAATGTAGCCGACGTAAGATGGCAAACATCGATGACTTATTGTTGATTATTCTCTTTGTTTAATCTGCAACGGACATGCTATTCTATGAACCACGGTAGTCCGCGGAGCTTTTAGGGTTATTACCAATGAAACGTTTACTGTTACATCAATATATAAAGACCTTTCATCCCATTAGCAGTGGCAAATTGCCAAGTTTAATAGTAAATAGGCAAAATTGACTTCTAAGGCTAAAGGTATATTCAGGAAAAAGATTATTTGTATAACTTTCCACAATCTTGTTAAGCAATTTGATGGTAACATAGCTTCATTGGGTGGTCAAGCTAATACATAGATATAGAACCCCATGGTTTATATCATGGACATTGGCAGCTTTTTGCAGACTCTTGATCTTATATCACAAAGTGTGCCAACGTTAACATTTTCCTCCAACTGCATATCGCTTACTTGAGGTTTACATGCCGGCCTCCAACTAACAACCAAGTGAATTTGTTATGGACATCGTGCAATGGTTCTTACCTTCACGCATTTTTTGTTCCAATTCCTCCAATGTTGGCTCTATCAATTCCCAGCCATCCGGCGGTGGCTTACGTGATCTTCTGACTTTGGGCATGCTGCTAAAAAAGTTTATTTAATTCGCTAGAGCTCTGCTTTTAAGAAATGCTAAATTGTTTTTTCCTAACTCACTTTATTGGCCTAACTATGCTTCTTCTATTTCAACAATGCCTTACTAGGGATTAATCGACTAATCGAATAGTCGAAGTGAACTTTTATGGGGACTTTACATGGCACATCACACGCTAATTCACGAGTGTGATTACAAATTTCTTTGCTATCACGAGAAGCTTAGCTGCGAGCCAAAGCGGATTTATAAAGGTGGTCTCAAGGGACAGCTGTTAACAGCCTGGTTTGACGGTATTAAGATGTCAGATTTTTTTTTGCATTCTCTTTGTTTTCATCTTTTTTCTCGCATATTCTCTGCTCATGTACGCACACGTATACACACACGCACACAAATTTCTTTGAGTGGTTAGTAAAACGTCGATCAGCTTGAATGGCAGGATGGTGCTTTGCACCATATGATTTGTAGTTGTTGTAGAAATGAGACCACATTTAATTGTTTCAGCATGGCTTCGAGCTACCGTGCGCGTCCACAGGTTGCGGATAGTAGAATGGTACATCCGAAGTAGTTGCAACGGCAGTCGCGGACAATCAGCGGTATCGAGTGGAGAATCTCAGTGAGAAGCGCGGGAGGAACCGGCTCTTCCACAAATACTGAGTGCCTATGATGCAAGATATGACAAGGCGAGTTATTGGCGCCTTTAAATAACCAATGGCCACTCTGTTGCCGCGGTAATCGTTCCTTTGGACCGGAACGAGCTTGCTCATCTACAGGAGGATGACGAGAATCACCACCTCCACATTCAAATGTGGTTACAACAACAACAACCATATGGTTTTATGAAAGGGGTGTTTCATGGTACAATTAGCACAACAAAAAAAAAAAAAATACCCCAACGAAACTACAATACCTTGAGTGGCAAATGCTGCAAATTGAAATGTCAAAGTGGTTTTAGAAATAAACTTTGTTTTACAACTTATCTTTTACAAATGTGTTTTTTATTTATACTTGCATCATTATAACACTGTTTTGTTGCTAATGTGTTGAATATCGGATCAGATAGATGATATTTTTAAGATTTTAGAAAAAATCACAGCTGTGTTATCCTGCCTTTGACATTTAGATTTACTGCAATTCTGATTTTGAGTATATTACTAGTACGCGCAATTTTTAGTTGTTTGTGTTATGGTACTTAACTATATTGCACACACACTACCCAAACCCGTTGACAGATAGTGTAGTTGTTGGACAACTGCCTCTACCTGTAAATTACAATAATATATCTTGGCACACGCCGATGAAAATGACGGCGGCGAGAAAGAAGTAAAAATATTAGGCGGCGGTGCGTTGGCTGTCGACATCGGCTCGGCTTCGTTCACTGTTTGGTGGAGCTACCGCCGCCAACCAGAAGGCTTCGGCTTTGTTCACTGGTCGCAGCAATAAATGTAAATAGTAAATCGGAAAGTTGAAGATTAATGTTTATTAGTGATAAGACAACAGAAAAAAAGTGTGTAATCCAAATTTAATGTATATCAAAGTATTAAAGTGACATAAAATATGAAAAAATAACATGAATTTGAATGAGTAAAATGTGAAAATTATCTACGCATTTGAAAACAACAACAGCATTCCATCTAAAGAAAAAAAAATAGAGCCACAGCCAATAGTTGATGGTTATGAAAAAAACGCAAAAAATGGTTAAGCAATAGTATTGTGTATTTCGTTAATCATCAACGGTGCTTTTTATCAAATTAGGAATCTTTAATAATAAGAGAAAACAAAAAAATATTCGTGAAAATTGCTTAAAGTTTAAGGAAACAATGAAACAGTGCAAAAATCAACTCCAACCACCCCCTCTGCCGACGGCTACGACTTACAAAACGGGAAAAGTCATTAACAAACAATCACATACTTCATCGACATCATAACAAACACACAGACAAGTTGTTTTTGATTGTTGTTTTTTTTTTGGTGATTTATTAACTAAATAAGTTAATACATATGTATGTTTAACTACACCTATACAGGCATACATGCTATGTACTACAAAATAGAAGCAAAATGAAAATAATTTGCAGCACACAGAGAAAGACAAACATCATTTAATTTGGATTGTTCTCCATTACTTATGTTTTTCTTTTCCTGTCTGGTCGGTTGGTAGGCCATTTATTTGCGTATGTGTGTGTGTGGGGGTATGAGTATTTTTGTGGGAGAGCAAAGCCATGAATAATATACATCACACTTATTTTAATGTGATTGACGGGAAGTGCATCCATACTCGTACACAGGCCGAGCATTCATCCATCCATCCATCCAACCTCCCCTCTGTCCAACCAACCCTGTCCACTTTAGTTTAATTCGTTTACACAGCTTTGTGTTAATTGATTGTGTTGTGATTTATTTTGTTACTTTTCAATTGCATTTCTGGTTTCTTGTTGTTGCACCCTACACGATTGATGTGTTATAAAACATTGTCTAAAAGTTTGTGCGGCCTATGAGGAAATGAAACCAATGGTTTAGAATCGTTTGAGAATGTCAGTTTTTTTGCATCACCAGTGGCTAAAAAGCTGTTTATAAAGTTCTTCTTAAATGACTTCAGGGACTTGAATATTTCCTTCCCTCCGTCAGAGCCTGAAAAGTGTAATTGTGAATAATTTGTTTAGTGGCCAGTCGTATGCGGTATTTATACATAAGTAGTCGAATCCCCATAGGGTGAAACTGCGGGTTCCTCAATATGGGCTAATAAATGCCCCCATATTTTCAGCCACATTGTTTACTGTGTGGACAGCATACGGCAGCTGAATGTAAGAGTCCATAGCGTAACTATCCCGAGTAACAAATCTTCAAAAATGTTTGATTCACATTTGACAGCCTCTACTAGTTCTCCGTATGTGCTACTGCTATTTTCGACAAACCAGAGGGAGAAACGATAACTTAAGCCACCTGCCGGCAACAATTGGCGAGCTGACAACGAAACCTTTTTGACTACCTATAACACCGCCAGTGTCGATTTGTCTGTTACAATCAGTTTACTCTGGACGCACCCCTCCCAATTTTTAGGATACTTCGTCGGGGGTGAAGAACCACAAAATGTATAGAAGCTGGTGATACAGACGGTTTAAATACTTGTTATCTCTCTGCAACCGGCGAAATCATTAATTACACGAGCGCCATGTAGAAATATCTAAATAAGTCTGTAACGGCCATCCCACGCGAGAAATGTGAGCACAGCACAGGTTGAAACTTTGAGCTCCGATTCGTTTGGTGTTCATCTTTAGCATGCTTTTAGCTCAGCTGAAAGCTAACGGGCGCGATACCAGGTTGCTGAGTGCGGAAAACTTTGTAGATAGACGGAGTAGCTGCTAATACAGTCTCGGGCTATTGGAGCATTCCAGAGGAGAGCCTCTCATTAAATACTTTCGATAGGAGAGTCTCTTATTAAATACTGATTGGCTATGACACTCATCTTTTAATAACCAATTAACATCATCAGCATCTGTTCCTATGTTGGGAGTGGCTGGAGGCGAGCGTCGGATCTTGGAGCAATTGGCTTCCAACCTCAAGGGATACATATCTAATCCCCCAAAACACACATCGGGTTGGGCCGCTCTGCCAATAACCCGTCCTCGTTAAAACATTCAATTACTCCGAGAAAAAGGAGAAAGATGCAAACGGACTCCACTAACGTGACAACCCCCACAAACGAATTAAGGACCATTATCTGTGGATAGGCACCTGGAATGTCCGAACTCTTTACAGAGAAGATGCAATATAAGCACTGACGGATTATTGCAAAAGTATATAACCGCCTCACAGGAAGTGTGATGGGTTAGGAAAAATCACTACAACTCGTGCTAGGGGACTTTTTAATGTAAAGATAGGAAGGGAAAAAATATCTTTAGTCCGACGGCCGGAAAATTTAGCCTGACGAGATGACTTCCGCTAATGGTGTGTGGTTCTACTATTCGCCGTGTCAAAAAAAACTCGGATAATTACCTTGTTGCAGCAAACGTTGGTACCTGTCTAAGCATGGCGAGAAAAGCACGAACTGATACTGCATGAAAGCTAGGCGACAGAAAGCTGCAAAAAAACGGGCAGGGCATACTTCAGCCACCAGAAAGAAGCATTACCGATGATTGGATCCGCAACATAGCATGCACCGTACACAGGAAAGACGACAATACAGTAAGTGTCAACTACAAACCGTAGAGCAGAGGTTAGCAAATCTGACCATGACGCTGAACGCCTGGGTTCGAATCCTGGCAAGAACATCAAAACAATTTTTAGGCGGTGGCTAACCCCTTCATGAGATAATTGGAACCTATCAATGCGACTTTAGACCTGGTAAACCCACAATAGACCAAATCTTGGAAAAGACCAGAGAAGGACAAGTCAATACTTATCATCTCTTCGTTGACTACAAAGCTCCATTTGGCAGACCTACACATTCAAAAGCCTTCTAAGCCATGTTTGAGCTTGTTATCCCTGCAAAACGGGTTTCCCCTCCTAATGCTGCATTTGCAACATTTGTGAGGTACTATGCCATGTAAAACTTCTCTCCAAAGAGGTGTTGCACTGCGGCACGCTGTTCGGACTGTGATACAGGCAAAAGGCGAAAAACAAAAACACCGATGGGAGAAAAAGAAAGGCATCTCGATACTAGGTGTCAGAAATTGGAGACGAAGCGCAGAAGATGGAAGTGCTTGCAAATCAATTCTGAGTTCGGCTAGTGGAACAATTGTTCTCTCAAAGCCAATTAAAGTAAAACAAGTAAAATCGTACTAAGTTCGGCTGGACCGAATCTTGGAAACCCAACGCAATGGATTCTGCTAAAAATAAAAAATTGGAGCTTTACCAAACTATAAACCGAGTCGTTCGAAGTCGTAATAGAACACCAAATGCAAAATTTCAGCCAATTCGGACAAAATTGCGGCTTCCAGGGGCTCAAGAAGTCAAATCGGGAGATCGGTTTATATGTGAGCTATATCAGGTTATAGACCGATTTAAACCGTACTAAGCACAGTTGTTGGAAGCCATAACAAAACCCTACATGCAAAATCCAGCCAGATCAGACAAAAATTGCTGTTTCCATTTGCTCAAGAATTCAAATCGGGAGATCGGTTTGTATAAATGCTATATCAGGTCATAAATCGATTTGGACCGTAGTAAACACAGTTTTTGGAAATCGTAACGGAACACTAAATGCAAAATTTCAGCCAGATCGAACAAAAATGGAGGCTACCAGGTGCTCAAGAATTCAAATCCGAAGATCGGTTTATATGGGAGCTATATCTAATTCTGAACCGATTTGGCCCAACGAACTACATCGCAATTAAGTATCTGTGCAAAATTTCAAGCGGCTAGCTTTACGCGTTCGACCCCTATCGTGATTTCGACAGACGGACGGACATGGCTAGATCGATTCTTAAGTACAAGACGATCAAGAATATATATACTTTTTGGGGTCTTAGGCAAATATTTCGAGGTGACTAGATTAGTATACCCCCATCATATGGTGGGGTATAAAAAGCTTTTAAAGTGGACATAAACCTTTTGGGGTAGTGCATATTCTGCTATAAGCGATGTATATTTGTACTCCAACCATGTATTGTTAAAAACCAAACACCATATTTCTACAGAAGGTTGCGCCTCGGACGACCTTATATTCAAACTTAAAAAGTACCCTCTTTGTGGTGCATGCTTTATTGTGAAGTGTATCCAAATGCCGACTATGCCCAGTTTTTCTTATTTCCTTGTATGTATGACTATTTATAACAATTTCATACTTTATTTTCATATAGTAAGTAATTTATTTTTGTAAAATATATAAACAATGTGTTGAATTAAAATTTTTGCATTCCACAGTTTCATTATTCGCTTGCCAATTTATTGTTTTTCCTCTTCTTCAATTTTTCTTTTGGGTGATGACATATTTTCGAATTTTTTATTTATTTTGTTAGTCTGTTTTGTGTGTTCATATGTTTAAGTTCTGAAAACAAAAAACATTAAAAAATTGGGGGTGTTTAGCATGGGGTTTTACCGATGCTTGATAATGTGTTGTGGCTAGCTTTTGCGGAATTTAAAGCGAAAAATGTTTATCATTTTAAGAATGAAATGCAAAGGAAGGAAATGTTGATGTTTAAGTGAGGTTTGAGCGGCATTCATTGAGTTGAAATTATTAACAAAGCCAAACAACTAAAAATAGGATTACCGTTATGTAGGTGTTGCCAAATAGCCATGGCGAAACAATTAAAGGTGGTCTCACAAATCATACGGTGCAATTCGCCATCTTGCCATCAAGATGATCGGCATTTTGCCAACACAAACAAAGAACTTTGTGTGCGTGTGCTTATACGTGTGCGTAAATGAGCAGGGATTATGGGAGAAAGAAGATAACAACAAAGAGAATGCAAGCAAAAATCTATCATCTTAATACCGTCAAAACTGGCCGGCTGTTAACAGTTGTCCGCGTGAGACCAATAACTTCATATAGCTTATATATATTTGAAAAAGTAATTCAATGAAGTGGAGGGTATATAAGATTCGGCCGGGCTGAAAATAGCATGCTTTTACTTGTTTTTACAGCAAGAAAATATACAACAATATTACCACATAGCAGTATAACACTTTTCTGTGTCCATTTCCGATATGTATGAACAATTTGTATGGAAATCAGTTACGCGATGTCTTTCTCACCATAAATTCGTTTTTTTCTATTTCTTTTTATTAAGGAAACACGCAACCATATTGCTGTATAACAGTATAACACTTTGCAGAAGGCTTGTTAAACATGTTAAAATGACTAATTAAGTGACTCTATCTTAACGCCCTTAGAAGTGCTGAATGTTGTTGTAGCCACAGCTATCCCGTGCCGGGAGTGCTGAATCAATATATTGAGCTGTTACAAACGGAGTAATTAATTTAGCATACACCTCATTCTAATAGTCCCGTGTCAACCTGTCGCAGCAAAACACTTTAAATGTCTTTTTGTTTGGGAAAACTCAAACGTGCCTTATTTGTTTTGTTTTTGTCATTGTCACAATCTGATGCTTCTCATTCACTATCATACAATATACGGAGGCCATATTTAATTTTTTGTTTTACAAGCAAAGGCAACAATTTTATTACTTTATTGTATACTCTCACAAATTCCAAATTCTATCTTCCTATTTGTCTATAAAAAAAAGTAGGGATATAGGGTTCAACAGTTTGCGCCAATTATTATAACAGTTTTAATGACTGTTTGAGTATCCAGTATTTGAATAAGCTAAATTGAAAACTGTATCATGTGTCAGTTGTGACTAAAATTCCATTTAAGGGAACTGTTGAATTCGATATTTTCGTGCTTGTTGTCGAATTAGTAAAGCAAACAAAACATCATATACCATGCACATACGTATTCGATTCGTTGTTGTAAATAAATTAGCAGCGTACTACACGCAAGTTAAAAAAAATTGGGAGTAAGGTTAAATAATAAATAAATCTAATATATGAAGCAAGTCGAAATTTCTCCTCCACATGGGGTGTATACGAAGTCACCATTTTTAGCATTAGAGTATGGCAACCAGTGCTGCCACTTGAGAAAATCGTTTCCTACCAAAATTTAAGAAGAAATCCTACCAAACCTGACCAAAACCTACCAAATGTTCTACAAGCGAAAAAATTGGGATATATGTTTTTATACCCATCACTGTAGAGTTGGCCATTATGCCGTTCCATTAGCAAGACATCAAATTATCAACCCTACAAAGTATGGATACTAGATCGTCGTTATATTCATAAACGATGTGGACATGTCCGTCTGTCTGTTTATTGAAATCTCTCTACAGACTTAAGTTCAAATAGGATCTTGAATCTTGACTCCTGAGCCACTACAGAGCGCAATACTTATCCGATTTGGATAAAATGAAGCATGACATGTTTTGCTATAATTTTCAACTACTGTGCCAAATATGGTTGAAATCGGTACATAACCTGATACAGCTTCCATATAAAACGGTCTGTGATTTTGATTTCTTTATTATGATCCAATTTGGCTGAAATCTTGCACATACGTATCAAATAGGGTCTGAATCAGTCTATTGCCTGATACAGATAAAACGATCTCCTGATTATATTTCTTGAGCTTCTAAAGTGAGCATTTCTTGTTCGAATTGGCTGAAATTATTAAATACACAATGACTTCTACTATGGTCTCCAACATTTAATTCAATTATGGTCCGAATCGGACCATTCATTCTGAACGCACCAACCACTTCTTCAGGTGTCGAAAAACTTTGACCTCTCATTTTATTTTTTACATGGAAAAACATGGACCCATTTTGATAATTTGTACTTTGCACATCTTTTATTCTCTGAAAATCCAAAATGCCAAATTGCATCGACATTTGTTGAAAAATATCGTCAAACCCTTCAAAATAGGTAAAATCGGGCGGTACCGCTATATGGGGGCTATGTCAAAACATGAACCTTGTTCATTTTTGATTCGCATATTTTTTGAAATCCAGAAATTGGCAAATGTTTATAATTATTTTTGTTATAGTGTTTTTTACCCACTAGAAACCAAATTTTTTTGTCGCACCTTTCTATATAAGCGAGACCACAGTACAGTGATAACCTTCATTGTCACCTGCCCTACCGCTGAATATATAAATATTTCATCGGCCGTCACCCATAGCGAAAATGATCGAGACTGCACTTCCCATTGTATAGACCTCTGCCTGAAAAATCCTGCACTCATTACGCATTACGCGCAGAGAGACGAAAATGTCGGGCATGGAGAAAATGGAGAATCCATTTTTTATCCATGTGAAAATATATTAATGGAGAAGACAGGTTAAGTTCGGAGATGGGTTATACCGGACTATATCTTCACATAGCCCTCTATATAGACCGATCTGCCGGCTTAAGGTCTTAGGTCCATTAAAGCCACAATTATCATCCGACTTTGTTGAAATTTAGGACACTGAGTTATGCTAGGCCTCTCGACATCCTTGTTCAATACGGGCCAAATCGGTCCAGACTTAGATATAGGCGCCATATAGAGCGATATCTGGATTTAAGGTTTTGGGCCCATATATGGCGCATTTATTGTCCGATTTCGCTGGGACACTGAGCTATGTTGGGCACTGGGACACTGAGTTATGTTGGGCCCCCTCGACATCCTTGTTTAATTTGGCCCGATCGGTCCAAATTTGGATATAGCTGCCATATATACTGATCTCCCGATTTAAGGTATTGGCCACATAAAAGGCGCATTTATTGTCGGATTTCTCAGAAATTTGTTATAGCGAGTTGAGTTAGGCGTTTTGATATTCGTATCGAGCATGGTCAAGATCGGGCTATGTTTGGATGTAGCTGCCACATGCATATACCGATCTTCCGATTTAAGTTCTTGGGCCCATCAAAGTTGCATTATGTTAGACCTACATACAGGGTGGCTGATGAAAGCCGCTACCAAAAAAAAATGTAATAACTTTTTTTCTATTTAATAATAATAATTTAATAATTAATTTAATTAATTAATTAATTAATTTAATTAATAATAATTTAATAATTAATTTAATAATTTAATTTAACATGAATAAAAGAAAAATGTATTCCATACACCGAAAAAAAAATGTAGCAATATTCATCAGCCACCCTGTATTATTTCTGAGACTTAAGGCGATGGGAGAATGGTTTGAGGATGGGAGCAGTTCATACCATCACGGTATAATCGTGGCGACGATAGGAAACCTAGAAGAAAGGGAAGAGGTTTCCGATCGGATACCTGAGATGAGCCTTAAAGTCGAGTGCGAGGCATTGCTGCCATCGGCACAGTCTTGGATTGACGGAACCCTAGTATTGCTATCTGGAAGATCATGTTACTCGGATGGATGAAAGTTAGGGGACAGAGTGGGCCTGGGGGATAGAGAACCAAGGGACTCAAGATCTGTTTTAGACTGCCTGACCATAATACGGTCCTGCAGGCGGAGATCCGGGCGATCAGGGAATGCTTGAAGTGGTTTGGTGATAACGCGAAAACGCCGAGTGTGACCATCTTTACCGACAGTAAAATTGCCATAAGGCCAATAATAACCAGGACGGTAAGGTCACGAACAGACTTGCAGTGTAAGAAGGAGATTAACGCCTTCTCTGAGGATGGCAAAATCCGCATTGTTTGGGTGGCGGGCCATAACGGAGTAAGGGGAAATGAAAGGGTAGACGATTTGGCGATGAAGGCCAGAGGACTGCCGTCAATAAACTTGGTTAACCCGAAGCCGTTCGGGTCGACCCAGTCCGAGTTAAGGGAATGAGCCACGAATGCGCATGCAACATTGTGGAACAGCGGAACGGTCGGTAGGACGGCGAAAATCCTATGGAGTGATCCATATCATGAGAAGACCAGGCTATTACTGAAAGGAAGCAAGAAGGAGGTCAGTATAGCTATTTGGTATCATACACACACATAGGACTACGAGTTCACTTATGTAAAATCGGTGCAGCAAGTGGTAACATGTATAGGGCATGCGGGTAAGATGATGAGACGTTGTAGCATTTCCTTTGTCATTGCCCGGCTTACGCGTCTAACATATAACGGCACTTAGGTGGAGTGGTATTGAAAACAATTAAGGATTTTGTAAGCAGCACTGAATTCCTAACTTGTAATTTTCTTTTTAAAGGTAACTTTATAGTTTTTAGAGCGCACAACAAGCCGATTACTGACTTAGGTGTATGTCCATAGTGGCATGGGGCGGATTAATATCTGCACCTTCTTTTCAACCTAACCTAACCTAAAGGCTGTGCTTAATCTCCTGCAAATTTTTACTGGAAAAGTACGCAAACAGACCTATTATGTGATTACAGCTGGTTGCCATTTGATGTCTCACATTGATATGGAAAAGAAACAAAGATTGGCATTAACTTCGCCAACCGTTACTTTGTATTAAACGTTACCTAACTTCATTTTTAAATTTTTGATTTATTTAACTGAATTTTAAAGTTAACATTATTTTCGTCCACGCTCTCTCTCTCCCTCTCTCCTTTACTCAATATTCATCCTTCAAGGTTTTTGTAAATATAACAAGATAATTATTTTCTATTTGATCGCTTTACTACGTCTCATTGAATAAATTCGTGTCAAAGGATACTTAGTTATGAATTATGTATATATTCACCTATGTGAAGTGTACTACACGAGTATACGTAAATTAACAAAGTAAACAAAAAACAAATAAAGATACAGTGATGAAAGTTTGTAGTATGTCACCCCCCAAAAACTTATCAAGTTATTATTTCAAAAGACATTTTCTCTAATGAATGTGTTTGTACTTGTTATTAAAAGTTGGAACTATCTTAGACATGAATAATATACAATAATATTTATTAAAATGTTGTCATCCAAGCAATTTATGCTCATACCACCTTCGTCCATGGGTTAGAAATCAGTGATGGAACAGTTTAAAAATCTTGTGAATAGTACAAAAAATATTTACTTTTTGAATTAAAAAGAAGATTAATTTTTAGTGACTTTTTTATATTTTGGTTTAGATAGATAATATAGCTTAGAATCCGATCTATGGAATATGGTTTTAAATCCCATAAAAGTCTAACAAAACATCCATCCTTTTTTTTTTTAGTTTTTTATGTCATGTCTTTGGTACTAACGGCATACTTTTTATTGATTTTGAATGAGAAATTGTTGTTGTTTTTCACTTAGCTCAGACACAATCCATTCATTGTGTTTCAAAATAATAAATAAGAGGGAGTGAGCGAGAGAGATTATGATTGTAAATAACAATCAGAAGATTGAGAGCATTTTTAAAGATCATAATTATGATAAATCCAAGGCTGTCGTGATATATTTATAATACATAGTGGTGTTCTTCACATTTGTTATTTGCTTGACGCGTGGCTACACTATTGGGTTGCCCAAAAAGTAATTGCGGATTTTTTAAAAGAAAGTAAATGCATTTTTAATAGAACTTAGAATGAAGTTTAATCAAATATACTTTTTTGCACTTTTTTCTAAAACATGCTAAGCTAAAAGTAACAGCTGATAACTGACAGAAGAAAGAATGCAATTACAGAGTCACAAGCTGTGAAAAAATTTGTCAACGCCGACTATATGAAAAATCCGCAATTACTTTTTGGGCAACCCAATACTACAAATATGCTTGGGATTTAAGATTAAAGCAGTGGGTAAACAAAAAGGGGGTATCAGTTCAAGTGTCAATTATGATAACATTGTATTTACTTCAATCACTTGTGAAAAATTTACTGTACGAGGAATATAGATTAATACAGGGTGTTTGCAGGCAACCATAGCACAGAGGTTAGCATGCCGGTCTATGACGATGAACGCCTGCGTTCGAATCCTAAAGAGACGAAGAAAAAAATTTTCAGCCGTGGTTATCCCCACCTAATGCTGGCGACATTTGTGAGGTACTACGTCATGTAAAAACTTCTCTCCAAAAAGGTGTCGCTCTGCGGCACGCCCTCGGCTATAAAAAGCAGGCCCCCATCATCGAGCTTAAAACTTGAATCGGACAGCACTCGCTGACATGCGAAAAATTTGCCCCTGTACCTAAGTGGAATGTTCATGGGCAAAATATGCATTTTACAGGGTGTTTGGGGGCAACCGTATCGCAGAGGTTAGCATGTCCGCCTATGACGCTGAACGCCTGGGTTCCAATCATGGCAAGCCTTTAAAGGCCATATCGGATGAAAGATATATGCCGAAGCTACATCTAAGCCTGGACCGACTTTGATGAAATTTTGCACACGTATTGGCACGTTAAATAAAATGTATAGTGCTAAATTTTGGAAAGATCGGAAAAAACTGTGGCTTCTACAGCTTTAAATGGTCATATCGGATGAAAGATATATATGGGAGCTATATCTAAATCTGAACCGATTTTGACAAAATTTTGCACATACATAAGGACGAATAAAACACCTCATGCAAAATCTTGTACAGATCGGACCAAAACTGTGGCTTCTATAAGCTCAAAAGTCCATATCGGATGAAAGATATATATGGGAGCTATCTGGCCCGATTTTGACGAAATTATGCACACGTACAACGAAGTCAAGTAAAATACCTCTTGCTTAATTTTGTACAGATCGGACCAAAATTGTAGCTTCTTCAGCCTTTACAGGTCATATCGGATGAAAGATATATATGGGAGCTATATTTAAATCTGAACAGCTATTGACGAAATTTTGAAAACACATAAGGACGTCGAATAGAACACCTCACGCTAAATTTTGTACAGATCGGAGCAAAACTGTGGCTTCTGCAAGCCTAAAAGGCCATATCGGACGAAAGATATATATGGGAGCTATATCTATATCTGGCCCGATTTTGACGAAATTAAGCACACGTACGAAGAAGTCAAATAAAATACCTCTTGCTTAATTTTGTGCAGATCGGACCAAAATTGTAGCTTCTTCAGCCTTTACAGGCCATATCGGATGAAAGATATATATGGGAGCTATATCTTAATCTGAACCGATTTTGACGAGGACGTCGAATATAACACCTCACGCGAAATCGGACCAAATTGTGGCTTCTACAGCATTAAAATACCATATCGGATGAATGAAATATATGGGAGCTATATCTAAATTTGGTCCAATTTTGACAAAATTGTACACATATGAGAACGTCGAACAAAACACCACATGTCAAATTTTGTAGAGATCGCACCAAAACTGTGGCTTCCACAGGCTTAAAAGGTCATATCGGTTGAAAGATATATGTGAGAGTTATATCTAAATCTCATCCGATTTTTTCCAAAACCAATAGCGTTCGTCCATGGACCAAAAAAAGGACTTGTGCAAAATTTCATGAAAATCGGGCAACAAATGCGACCTGTACCTAGATCACAAGAATACATGGACAGACAGGCGGACATAGCTAAATCGAATCAGGAAGTAATTCTAAGCCGATCGGTATACTTATCAATGGGTCTAGCTCTTCTCCTTTTTAGCGTTGCCAACAAATGCACAAAGTGATAATACCCCGTACCGCAGTGGTGGTGTAGGGTATAAAAATATTGATTAATTTCCAAATTTTTAAATAAATTTAAAAACAATTGCTTGGGGTACTTTTGAACAACCTATAATGAACAAAAATAGTGCCATAAAACTTATTTTGCCCATGCCTGTTGGAAATTAAACAACGCCATCTACGTCACCCGCTAAGTACTTGTTAGCGCCTTGTACAATGGTTTCACATCGCTATGTTGATGTTGTCGTTGTTGTTATTGTTGCTGTAGTAGTAGATTGTTGCGGCAATTTTCCTAATATCGGTCATGACTGATAATAGCACAACCGCCCTCATTCAAGTTCAAGTTTATTTTTAGTTTATATATTAATTTTTATTTGTTTTGTTTACATCAAATTTTTGGATAGTAAATGATAATGGGTTTGTGTTTTCTAATACATCTTTTCTAGTCTTGCAATATTTAATGTTTAACAAGGATCAACTGGCAATCCATTGCGGAATATTCATTTCGTTATTTTGATACATCTTGACTAAGGATTAATTCAACCGCTGCCTAGCGTAACTATGGAATCGAATACGGAAGGAAATCTCCTAGAGATTATGGATTTAGCACGTACACTACGCCAAGAGCAATTATTCATACAACAAGAGCAGGCAACATTTGTACAACTCACCGAAACGTTGTCAGAAAATTCCGCATCGATAACAAAGGTACGTATGTGGGTACGTACATACATACATAGTGTATGCTATATGTACGCAAATGTTTATGATGATTACGTGCTGATGATAATGGCAAAAGAAACACGGATGCACCAATAAAAAGTAGGTGTGCCGCATATTTTTAACCATTATCATCGGTATTTGTTTGGTCCCATTGAACTCTGATATGCATTTCATCTGTCTCTTTTGCAGTTGGCTTATATTTGTGCCCAACAAAGGCGAAATCTTAATGATCTGATTGTGTCACGTCCCGAATTGGGTCCCTCATTGTGTTGCCGTCGAGCCAAAAATTATGGAAATTCGAATTTTGTCGATTCCAAGAAGGTGTTAAATTACGAGGTTAGTGGAAAGCATATATAAAATCTTATATACCCACCAACATGAATTGCTATTGGCAAGTTCTACGAACATACTTGACCAAAAATTTTAAAGGAACATCTTAAAAGTTGGTGTTAGAAATTAGAAAAAAAGCTTAGATACCGAAGAATTTGTAGAAACTTTTAACCTTAAGCCCAGTACTGACTTCGAGTTTTCGCCCGAATAGCTGTCAAAACTCACTATAAAAATGGATGGTTTTGTACTTGAAACTACCAATTTGTAGAAAAATTAGTTCTTAGGTTAATTTACAGCCATATGATAACAATGATGTCAACATACAATTGTTTTCAACCAAAACAACGCTTTACACGCCAAAAAAAAAGTTTAATTACAATTAAACAAATCAACAACACTGTTGGAAACATTGGAAAATATCACAAAATTTAATTGATGTTTAGCAACATTTTCCGCACAATCGAAGTCAATACTAGGATTTAGAGTTGAAAACTTTATCGATAGCCATTAAATTTTATTTTTATTTTCTTTCAGCATGCCATTGCTTATGAGGAACTCTTCAATTATCTCTACAAATCTCCATACATTTTGGCCGTATCACTTGCTACCGGCGATAGCATTTCAGAAATCTCACCCGCCCATATGAACTCTGTCATACAGACTATTAGTACTGGATTATTTGGCAATGCCATCAACAGCAAGGATGTGGAGATGATTTTGAAACTGTTGAGAGAACTCATTGAAATACAAATTGTTACCAGTGATAATCCACGAAGATTGCTTCGAGCCAATGCTTCATCTTTTTCTCGTATTTATCATCGCTTAAATGAGTCGATGTTTTCAGCGAAAATTTTTTTGACGGCGGCATTATTTCAGCCCATAATGAGTGTGTTGACGGAAACGGATACCATACTAGATGTGGATCCACAAAAAGTAATACAACGTTTTAGTACTAAGGAGAGAATAAGAAGGTAGGAAATGAATTTTTGAACTTTTCTTTTAAACATATAAAAAAATACAATTTTCTAAGAAAACTAAATTAGACAATATTTTCTGAAAAAAAATTAGCGGCCTTATTCACAACGCCCTCTTTAACGCTATAATACCTTTTATTTGTGCCCTATATTGCAATGGTCGATATAAAAGTCATGTTTTGGTAGAGTTTGAGGATGGGGACATTTAGCACCGCATGTGGATATCAAATTCGTGTCATTGAAGCACAGAGGTCTGTTCTACTCCCTTATACTTTTCTTTGGTTTGGGAGTAAGGTGTTCACCCAGACATTTGGCCCTTAAAGTAAATATAAGCTTCGTGCTTGTTATATGAGCCCCATATTACCACAGTCAGTAAAAAGTTCTGTTACATTTGAGACCTATATTGTTGTGATCGGTCTATATATCCATTTGCGGGGGGTTCTTTTTGGGGTAGGGATGGTACCTCAAACATTTCTCATTTGTCAAATTCGTTCTCTCTCCCAAATACCTTTCAGTTAAGCCCAAAATTGCCATGGTCGATAAATATGTATGGGTTGGAGGGCGATAAATATGTATGGTTTTGGGGCTGGCACTCCCTCCTTTCATTCGAGCCCCATATTGATACGTTCGGAAAATAAGTCGAGTTGGGGTGTTTTAGAATTTATTCACAAACACTTGACCCCAATACGGTATTCCACCACCTATTACATGGACTTCATTTTTTTCCCCATATTTAATAATCTACTCCCGAATGTCTTTCATTGTAGCCCCTTATTGACATGAACGTCCAATATGTCTGTTTGGGAGGAGTTTCGGGCCTGGGACAGACCGCTGTTCTACTCTCCAAGACCTTTCATTTGATACCCATATTGTTACGATCGGTCCACTTTTGATTTTTGGTGGTGTTTTTGGGGTACTAGAGAGGGTGCGCCCCCTTCCGATATCGAAAAATTGTATTGTAATTGTATAGCGTATGTTACCTTACAGACCAACCTACACAAGCAAAATTGCTTCAGCCGTTTTTGAGTCTCTACGGAACAAACAAACCCATAAAGTCATGATTGGTTAATGTGCCCATCTGGGGCGTTTTAAGGGGATTGGTGTGACCCCCTATACTTCAATCTGATTTTGCATATCAGATTCGTAATCTACTCCCGAATGCCTTTTATTTGAGCTCCATATTGATATGAATGTTAAATTTGTCTGCTAGAAGGAGTTTTGGGGTTTGAACGACTTCCTGGGCACTTGGACCCAATTTTTAATACCATATTCGCATTCTACTCTTCAATACCTTTTATTTGATACCCATATTGTCATTATCGGTCCACTTCTGATTTTGGATGGTGTTTTTGGGTTAACGGGCGAGTGTCCGCCCTCTTCCGATATCAACAAATTATAAAGCCCGTTCCTCACTCCTGCCCATATGTACTTCCGAATACCTTTCATTTGAGTCCCATATTTTCATGATCGTCCAATAAACCTATTTTAGGGTGTTTTGGGGTTGAGGCGGCCCCCAGTTACTTGAAATTCATTTTTAATATGGAATTCGTACTCTACTCTTGAATATCTTTCATTTGAGTCCCATATTGTCCCGATCGGTACACTTTTATTTTTGGGTAGTACTTTTGTGGTAAGAGGGAGGGTCCGTCAACCTTTCGATATCAAAAAATTATATAGCCTATGCTTCCTTCCAGACCAACCTACACAATCTATGAAAATTTCAAAGTAATCGATTCAGCCGTTTTTGAGTCTATACGGAACAAACAAACAAACTGACAATATATTTTTATTTATACAATATATATATTTATATATAAGACTAGCTGAGCCCACGCGGAAGATATGTTTCTTATTCTTACTCTAAAATTTTGACAACATTTTAATTAATCATTTTTCTCCAAAATTCTTTTTTTTTATACAAATTGTTTGTATTTGTAACTATTTTTATCTACGGCAAAGATTGGCACTTAAAATACCTAGAACACCAATTGTTAAGGCCCGTCTTAGGGCTGAGGAGTTCAAAAATAATACCGCAAACAACCGCAACTAAATTCCTATACATTCTTTTTCTTTATTTAAATTACCGATAGGTTGTCATAACAAAGATAAATGTTGTATGATAAATTTTGATAACTCTGCCCTCTCTCTGTTCGTGTTGGCATCTCCATTCAGTTGAACTAATTAAAAACAGCCAATAGATGACGCTAATTTAAATGTTAGTGCTGCCATCAACAAAGGAAAGGTATAGACTTTAAAACTCAAAGTGTTAATAAAATAACTTAAAAGTTCTCTGTCGCCCCGGATCCTTGCGCAATCACATATAAAAGACAGAAAATTTGACATTTCTCCCGTCTGTTAGAGCTTTTTTTAAACATATTTTTAAGAAAATATAGATTTCCTTTGTGTATGATGCTACTCGCTTGGAGTGGCTTAGCGCCTATAAAATTGAGCGTCATGTGGTATTTGCCTATAACTGACTTATGACTACCTATTAAATAGTCATCATTTAGACTCTTCTTTTTTTAAACAAATCAAATTGTCATATTAAACGATTTTCTGCGGCAAAGAACTAATTTGCCGCTCTATATATTTGGTGCGCTGGCGACAGTTCTTAGTAATTAAATAATGTAAAAGTTTTGAAAACAAAAATGTAGTGCCCAGCAGCACGTTGTTTGGCCTTGTCTAGGAAAAGAAGGCCCCTTTTCGATGAGCTAAAAATGGTAGCAATCTTAATGTTATGGTTTGCAACTTCTATCACGCTGAATGTTATAATTTTTGGGGTATGGCGGCCTACATTTATTTGTGTCCCCACACATTAATTAAATCACACTGTTATGTTAGGTCATTATGATTGATCGACTGTTTTGGGCTGAGGTGGTCCGCTAGATATATGAGCAGAAAGAAGATATAAAATCCGCAGTCCACAACCTTATACCTTTAATTTAAACCCATATTATCATGATTGGTGTATACAGCCGTTTGGTAGAGGGCGTCTATATGAGGGTTGTGCGCCACACTCCATCTACCACTAGAGCACATATGTGAATGACGCACTCTACTCAAAAATGTCTATCGTTTGATCCCCCTTTGTTTTAATTGGTCAAACAATCTATTGGAGGCGATTTTTGGAGGTATAGCGCCACCTAGATTCTTGGACACAAAATTCAATGTCATATTTGTTATTAACTCCCAAACACCTTTCATTTGAGTCTTATATAGCTATGATCGAGTAAAATTCCCATTTGGGGGGCCTTTTGAGATTGGGGTGACCCCCAAACACTTAGACATTATTTTTTATGTCATATTCGTAATCTTATCCCGACATTTGAGTCCCATACTAATATATACGTCCAATATGTTTGTTTGGGGAACTTTTGCGGTTGGAGTGGCCCCTTGGATTCAACTTTTAATACCATATTCGTATTCTTCTCTCCGATATCTTTCATTTGATACCCAAATTGTGCCGATTGGTCAACCTTGAGTTCAGACTCCAGACTGGAGTCTCTTGAGATCCAACAAAATTTGGTTTATCACTAGGTTGCAGAGAATTGGTGAGAATACCTCTCCCTGAGGAGCTCCTCTGTCATTAGCTTTCTGACCACACTATTTCCGAAGTCCGTGTTATTAATCCTACCACGTAGCAGAGAAACTCGGTTTAACACCCAGCGGTCCAAAGTGGTGACTATCGACCCTATCTCTACGTTGTAAAATGCTCCCTCAATATCAGAGAAGGGTGCCATCGCCTATACTGTTCATAATATTGATAATTTTATACTTTGTTTGAAATGTCAAATGATACGATTTGTAATAAGCATACTTGCCTCTTTACGTTTATTCTACTTTACGGTACATTTACGAGAGCATAATCAGGCCTTAAGCCTATTTAGAATCTACTTTAAGTTCTGTGAATAACGGTGTTAACATTTTTATGAAAATAAAATTGAAAGATAAATTTAAAGAAAAATCTATATCTCCTTTTCAGATTTGGTCCCGAAGACTCAGCTGCATATGCCGACAATGTGGATAAATTTCATGCCGAGACCATTGGGAAATTACACAGCTTGGCGAAAACCTTCATCGATAGTTTACTGTGCAATTGGTCACTATTCCCGTCCACACTGCGTTGGCTAGTGCAAACGATGTGCCATCAACTCAAACAATCTCATAATTTTTCCGAGAGAATCATGAATGAAATCATCACCGATATGGTATTCACACATTTCATATGTCCCGCCATAGTGAGTCCCGACGCGCTGGGCATCATAGATGCCCCCATTTCGGAGCAAGTGCGTTTCAATCTCATGCAAATTGGCCAAATTGTTCAAATGCTCGCGTTGATCAAACATGATGACATCGATCCCCGCTATGCTGAGGTCTATCGCAAGTTTGAATCGAACACGGTAACGCGTTTGATCGATTTGTTGTTGGTCACGCAAACAGGGGAAGATGTGGTAGCGATTTTGGCCCAACAAAGTGATTTTGATCGAGCACAGCTGATGGCCACCCAAAGAGAATTGAGCTATTTCGCTGAATTCTTTCGCATTTTAACCGCTGCCGAGGAGTATGCCATACCCGAGGAGGACAAAGAGAAATTGAAGAAAATTATGAAAAATTTGCCTGAGAGTCAAGGGCATCGTCATCAGAATGGAGAAGCACAGCAAGCTGGTGCAGCTACAGAATCTCCATTTAAAGAAAAATCCAAGCCATCCCTTATAAGCAAGGCCACCAAAACCAAATTGGCCAAAACCATGAGTTTTGCTCACAATGGTGGTAGTAGTCATAATGCTGAAGCGGTGAATGGCTTGTTGAATGGGAACCATGTGCCAAAAAGCAATGGATTGGAAGCAAATAGATCCAATCATAATTCTAATCACTCCTCACCCACTAGATCTGTGGCCCCAGAGATTGTTGACAACGAACCCATTTTGATATTTACCCTCTACAATAGGAGTGATCAAAAATTACAACCCCTTTCCGAGGAGGAAGTGCTGAAGATGAACAGCATAGGACAGGACATAAACAACAGCGACTTGGTGGACACCGAAAACTATCAACAGGAGTCTACAGTCGATAAATCATCGGTGGTCAATGGTTTTGATGGCATCGATGGCATGTCAGATGTTCTACGTCCCTTACACAATAAAACTGCCAGGTTTTCGCTTTCGCACGATGATGCCTCCATAGTGAACTCTGATAATCTGGAGGCAGTAAGTGAGGTACCCTCCAACCATTCGGTAACAAGTTCTTTGGAACTCGAAGAGAATGTGGAGAATGATAATCTATCTGATATGGTGTCGGCCAATGTGTCGGGTCGAGGCACTCCCAATATAAGTGGGCGTGATACACCCTCGTCCCAAGTCACCGATGGAGAATCGCTCAATAATGCGTTGCCCACACCCCAAATGCAAAAGTTAATATCGAAAGCCCGCTCCGACATAGAGGATAAGTTTTGTAAATTTGAGATTAAGAAATTCGAGGGAGACGAAACTGTTTCGATTATATCAGACACCTGGTCAACGGATGTGCTGGCCAGTGACTCCGAAACGGTTGATGCTGTTGAACGAGAAAGGGAGCGAAACTTTTCTACACCGCTGATACCCGCGGCTGTCATACTGCCGGGAGACAATAATTTTGATGTACGGGCAGGCTATTTGGATGCTTCGGATCAACGTTCAGAGTCCAACTGGAGCACTGATGTCTTGGCTTCGGATTCTGAGAAGCTTAACGAAGTGGATACCGATGACAATATAAGCATTACTGCAAGATCAGATACGCAGGTTAGTGTGCGCTCGGAAAGAGAGCGAGATCAATTGGCAGCTGCCATATCGTCGGGTCCCATGAATCGTCATGGTCGCTCTTCTATACCATCGCAATTTCCTCCTACCGTTAGACGCAATGTGCGAGCGTTTAGGCCTTTGGCTGCCAGCCATGGAATAGGGCCTGCTAAACCACCCTCTACAGGCAGTGTGGACGATGTCAATGTTAGCGGCGGCAGCAGTGGGGGTAATGCAAGTGATCGTTCCCAAGAAGATTCAGCATTTTACGATGCCATCAATTCTTATGATGACAATTCCAATCAAATGGCCAACAACCCTAATCTTCATCATTATAGGGATGGCTCTTCGCTGGCTAGAAGTTCGGTGAGAACCACAAACCATATGGGAGCAGCGGAAGACAGTTTTCAACAGAATTACAAGAGCATAGCTAATGAGGGAGACAAAGACACCTTTCTGTCGCCAAGCACTTCCTCCGCAGCCGCAGCTCATATGCATCGCAATCGCATGAGAAGACAAACATCTGCTGAGAGTAGCATTTCGAATCAAAGTCTAAGTTTGGAGGAGCAGGCAACGGGGGCAGCAAAGTTGCCACAAGCCCCAGCAATGTCATCATCGTCCTCGCGTAAAAAACGCCACCAAAGCAATATCAGCAATGAGTCAAAGGATTTAATAGACTTTTCCGATTTCGTCGATGATAAGGATTTAACACCGCCTTCGATGGCACCGCCAGATCCTCCCCTTCTAGAGGGACTACCGGATGATGGCTTAGTGGAAAGACGCAACACCAGCACCTTGCAAAGAAATGCCGGAGACGATGGCAGACGCAATGGCATTATGGCTTTGAAGGGTGGCCGCGAATCCAGTGAGCGCGGCTCCAATTCAACTCCCTACCTTCGACGACATCAATCGTTAAATTATGAAAATCATGAGATTGTTTTGAACACCGTACCCAGTCGTGTTTCAGCCATGCCAAATCTATCACCACCATCCGATGAAAAGCCGTCGTCACAGCAACAAGAACAACGCCATGCGTATGAGTTGCTATTGCTCTGCGGCAAAACTTCAGAAATGAATCTACAAGACAACGACTTAACGGATAATGTAAATGAGGCCGCCCGTAATACTCCCACAAATATTGTGGTGTCTTCTAGCAGCATAATGATGCCATCAACCAGTTCCAGCAAACCGAACAAGTCGACGGGCGCCATACCCAAAAGCATAAGTTTCGATGCTTCGGCTGATAAGACACATGGTCCTTCGACTTCGTCCGCCTCAACGTCTGCAAGACAACAAAGATCGGCGATAGGACGCCTGCCAGATGCCACCTCCCTACGAACCATTGGTACTCCTAATATAAACTCAAATTCAAGCATTTTCAATAAACTCAAGCAAGGCATTTTTAAGCATCGACGTGGTCACAAGTCACGTCATCTCACATCGAACAGCGAAGATATATCCCAGTGTTCACGTAGTGTCTCATTCTCCAATAACACATCAGAGGTTTCATTGGATCTCTTGGGTGCCAATTTACCAGGAACCAGTAGTTCGGCGGCACAAGGTAGTGGTGTGGGCTACTATGATATTTCAGAGGATATTTTAGCCAAATACCGAAGGAAAGTCAGTACATCCAGTGAGGCAACTAATTCATCAATCGGCAATGGTATAGCAGGAGCCATGGGCGGTGGCATAGCCAATGATGTCCTGGGCAAAGAAGATATGAGGTAGGTTAATGAAAAAAAAGTTTTCTATTTATAAAAGCCAAATTTTCGCTAAATGAAATTAAAATTTTGCCAAAATTTTCTATGAGAATAAAATATCGAAGAAAGAAAATCAAGAAAGTAAGAAAGATTTCAAAAAATTTTCTATGAAAACTCAATTTTACAAAAATTTTTTTAAAAATAAGATTTTAAAAAATCTTTCTATGTAAAAAACTTTAGGTCAATGAATGTGCTATGTAAATGAAAATAAAAAAATAGAGCTTGCAAAATATCGATGGCACTATCGATATTTAATTGTTTGACTGAATATCGATTGATATATTTCCGATGGAAAAGTTAATTTTTTTGCAAAACTAAACAAAAATAAGCAATACGACACTGAATGTATCATTTATGGTACATTGCGTATATTGCCCTATAGAGGGCGCAATTTTCATCGCTAACATTTCGTACAAAGATTTCGCTCGTGACTTCCAACTGATCGATCGATCTCCTGATTTTTAGTTCTTATTTAAGTTTGAAATATAGGTGATGCGAAATTAACTAAAGTATCGATACTATCGATAATTATTATTAAAACTATCGAAAAGAAAAAAGCTCTAGATGCAGGCCGTAGGGTCCTCTGTTTCTATTACAAACAGAAACAAAACCCTAAATTAATTTTTGACAACTTTTTTATAAAAGTATATATATAGCAAAATTTTTATGACATTTTCCATTAAATTTTTTAAAAAAAAAATTTTCTATAAAAATAAAATTTTGACAAAATTTTCTATAAAAATAAAATTTTTGATAAAATATTCTATAAAAGTAAAAATTTCCATAAAAATAAAATATAAAAGTAAAAATTTTTATAAAAATAAAGTTTTGAAAAAATTTTCTGTAAAAATAAAATTTTAACAAAATTTTCATAAAAATAAAATGTTGACAAAATTTTATACGAAAATTAAATTTTTGGCAAAATTTTGAAAAAAAATTTAATCTTCCATAAAAATAAAGCTTTGAAAAAATTTTCTATAAAAATTAAATTTGTCAATAAAATAAAATTTTGCCTAAATTTTTCAATATAAATAAAATTTTGACAAATCTTTTTATGAAAATTAAATTTTTGACAAAATTTTGTATAAAAATTCAATTTTGAAAAAATCATATATATTAAAATCAATTTGTGTTTATTTGTATATAATTTGTTGTTATCGGAAGGGGGAAAATATGGGACTCAAATGAAAGGTATTCAGGAGTAGAGTACGAATTTCATATTAAAAATTGGTTCCAAGTAAACCCAAACCGCCAACCTCAAAAACCCCCAAAATAGGTTTATTGGACGATCATGACAATATGGGACTCAAATGAAATATAGGACTCAAAAGTACTACCTAAAAATAAAAGTGTACCTATCGCGACAATATGGGACTCAAATGAAAGGTATTGAAGAGTAGTATGTGAATATGGTATTAAAAATTGGTTCCAAGTAAACCCAAACCGCCAACCCCAAAATTTGGATTTCAAATGAAAGGTATTGACGAGTTGTTGTTGTAGCAGTTTATTGTGTTCTATCTTTCGTCTGCTTGATTCTGTTGAGTGTCAAGGCCCAGGAACTCTGCGACTAAGATGGGGATCTGGGTCGAGTGGGTCTGGCTGGGCAGTTAAACAGCTGACGTGTTTCGTGCGGTCCCTGGTTACAATCGGGACATACATCTTGCACGTCGGCACCAATCCTTGTTCTTTAGGGGTTGAGACGGCTGCATCTGCCGGAACGTAATTGAGCTAGAACTACTCTGGTTTACCGGGGGAAGTCAATTTCTTCAGGTGCAATGGGAGGCGGTCGTTCTCAAAGGATTACATTCAGCCGGTAACCAAACACAACTATCAAAACAAAAATATATTGAGAATGTATACCACATCTTTAAATTACTCACCTCTACCATTAGAATCCATATAAAAAGTTATTGAAATTTAAACTCCTTAAAAGAATATATTACCAACGAAATACTTGAAATTGCAGCTGTGTTTGCTGCTTACCATTTGTTTAAATTTTGTAAACATTATCAGCTGTTTGCTAATAATCAGGGTTGCCAAATTTTTTAATTACTTGTGATTCTTACTCTCCAGGGTGTTTAAAGCAATTTCATTTTAAAAAAAATTACTTTTTGTCGCTGTTTTACGATTTGAGCCCATACTGCAATGACACGAATTCGTTATCCACATTCGGTGCGAAATGTCCCCATCTTAAAACTCTACCATAACAGGACTTTGATATCGGCCATTGCAATATAGGGCTAAAATAAATGGTATAAGAGCTTTAAAGAGGGCGCTGCGGATCGGGCCCGTTTCGTTTTCTATAAAATGAAGAATTAAAAAAAAATCTATACACAACAGGATCTGGGGGAATTACTTACGGTCGTCGTTCCATAAAAAGATGACCGGAAAATAAAAAGGTAACATAGTGAATGCAAAGAAGTGTCATTGATAAGAAAGTTGTATTTCATATGGTGTAAAAGAAGGCGCAGCGGAGCGGGCCGGGTTTAGCTATAAATAAAAAAAATTAAATTAAAAAAAAAATATTTTAGAAAATAAAATAAAAAATGTGAGAACAAAGTTTTGTATCAATTTTCCATAAAAATAACAAAATTTAAAAAAAAAAATATGAAAAGAAATGTTTTAAAATAATTTAATGAAAATATTTTTACAAAAACCTTATGAAAATCGAATTTTACCAAATTTGTTATAAAAAAAATTAAATTACAAAAAAAAATTAACATTTTCTAAGAAAAACTAATTTGTATAAATTAATTAAATTTATAAATTTTTTTTTAATATTTTGTTTTAATTTACTAAAAGAAATCTAAAGTCACAATTCACAATAATCTACGTCACAATTAAAAATAATCGAAGTCACGATTCACAATAATCTAAAGATTTGGTTCGTTTTTAATTGTCTTTTCATTCCTTTCTTTGCAGTAATAATCAACATCCCTCCATGCATGACAAAACTTTGACATTCAATATTATAAAGAAAAAGATACGAACTGTACTCTCTAAGACTGATTTGCATTCAGGCGATTTTAGACACACCACTGTAAGTCAACGAAAATACATCCCATCGAAACAAAAACCCCATAACAAATATCTCATTCTTTGTTTACAGCATGCCAACATTTCTCCACTCCTTACATATCTACAGATACAATTGGCCCAGGCAATTAATCTTCAAAATTTCCAACAAATTTCTTATGTTTCTGAGGCCATACGTTGTATTTCGACACTCGATGTGGCACAGCACACTCAAATCATGGCCGAGCTACAAAATGATATGCAGAAAAGGCAAAACTATTTGCAGTATTTAATGCGTTATCGACAAAATCTATTGATGGTTATGGAAAATATCGAACAATTCGAATCGAGACTGCATAGTGAGAGTTTAACCTGCAACCGCTACTTAATGGCAGTTTGCATGCGAATATTCTTTGATAAAAGACAGGATCGATTAAGCACGTTTCAGGAAGATTTTGCCCGTCTTACAGTGTCCGATGATAAGGTGGATTTAATTGAGGAATTCCTCGATAGCCTTATTGAAGAGCTGGTGGCCCCAGGGGGTATACTATATGGTATGCCCGAGTGGCAAGTCATAGAGTCACGTTTATCGCTGGAGCGCATACTACTGCAAAATATGTATCAACAAGTTATGTTTCCCAATGAAGATGCAGATCTGTCGAGAGATAGGTAAGTTAAGAGCGTTTCAAAATAAAAAACTTATTCATTGTTTTTATATTTTGTTTACAGTGTTCTATCTGAGCATATACGCAAGCTACAAAATGTTATAACACCATCGCATCCGGCTCTACGCATACCACAAATGTATTTATCTGAAGCCCCTTGGAGTTTTGCCCAACAACAGTTGAAATTTATATCGGCTTATAAAACTCCCCGAGAAAAACTGCAATGTGTTGAAAGGTAGGTTAAGCTTTTTTGACATGGCCTAACGGCTTGAAATCACGAAAGTTGCTTGTGACTCTTATATTTATTTCGTCACGTCGCATAGTATTGCCCCGGTGGACTAAAATGCAAAAATTAAAAGTATTAAATATTTTACTAATCTTTGAAAAAAACACTTGAAATAAGAATTTTTTTTTGAGGCCCCCTAACTAATCGGAGCTTTGGTTTTTAACAAATGAATTTTATATATTTTGGGAAGGTGCAAGTCAGAGAACTGCATGACATCAAAAATTTGGCGCTCAATAGCCACTTTGGCCAAAGCAAATGTCTGTATCGCATGCCATATAAAAACAAAGTTATCTAGAAACACACGCACACATACAATAGAGTACGAGTTGCGCGAACGTTTTAGTAATCGTTCAGTGGATGTGATTGTCAATTTGGTTGACGGACAACGTGTGTTATTTGCAAATGAGCACCACTCAGATGAGTGCCATATGAAGCCAAAGCAAGCAGAGTAATGAGACATCACGTTTTGTTGGTCGGCAAAAGAACAAAAACGACTCCCTTGTTTTTTAGCACCAACTTTTTTGCTCAGAATTGCTTTTTTTCAGTGACGTACGTGCTGCCTGTCTCCGTCTGTTCAAAAGTGACAGACTTCCTTTCAGCTTTCATATCTTTGAACGGAAGCTGTGCGTGTGTGTCTTTTATTCTGTTATGGTCAATGTGAGCCCTCGTGAGTATTGCTCAAAATGTAAAATTTGGCCAACAATCATTTTATGCTCATTAGCAAAAACACAACGAATTCAAAGGAGTATTTTCTGTTTTGGTCGTTTGTTTGATTTGTTGTTATTGTTGTTGTAGCAGTGTGTTGTACACTGAGGCGGATTGAACGATTATAAGGTGTAATCTTTTCATTCGCTGCACGTCTACCATGTGCACTTATTTTTAAGGTGGCTTGTTGCGGTTCTTTGATGCAGATTGACACCATAACCCGCGTTAACTCCATACCACCCCATGCCTTCCGGGATCACCCGGGTCTTCGGCTGTAGGATCGTATTATGATCAAGCTATGGTTAAGGGTCTAAGGCCCCTAAAAGCCACATTTATTATCCGATTTCGAAATTTGGTACATTAAGTTGTGTTAGGCCATTCGACATCCTTCTTCAATTTGGCCCATATCAGTCTAGATTTGGATATAGTTGCCATATAGACCAATCTCACGATTTAAGGTTTTACCGATTTTGCCAAAATTTGGGACAGTAAGTTGTGCTAGGCCCTTCGACATCCTTCTTCAATTTTGTGCAGATCGGTTCAAATTTGGATATAGATGCCATATAGACTGATCTCTCGATTTAAGGTTTTGGGCCCATAAAAGGCGCATTTATTGTCCGATGTCGCCGAAATTTGGGATTGTGAGTTTAGTTTAGCCCGTCGATATCTTTCTGCATTTAAGGTTTCCCGATTTAAGGTTTTGAGTCCATAAAAGGCGCTTTATTGTCCGATGTCACCGAAATTTGTGACAGATCGGTTCTTAAATTTGGCTCAGATCGGTTCAGATTTGGATATAGCTGCCATATAGACCGATCTCTCGATTTAAGGTTTTGGACCCATAAAAGGCACATTTATAATCCGATTTCGCTGAAATTTGACACAACGATCAGTGGAATTTGACACCATATACGATCGACATCCGTATCGTTTATGGTTCAGATCGGTCCCTATTTTAATATGGCTACCAAAAAGATCAATATTTGTTCTACAAAATTAAACAATGACTTGTTTATTATTAGACCACTTAATATCCGTGTCGAATTTGGTCCAAATCGGACCATATTTCGATATAGTTGCTATGGGGGCATAAATTATGCATTTTTAACCAGATTATGATGCAAGGTGGTTTACATATATAGCCGAGGTGGTGGGTTTGGAGGAGGTTACCGTAGCGCAGAGGTTAGCATGTCCGCCTATGACGCTGAACGCCTGGGTTCGAATTCTGGCAAGACCATCAGAAAAGATTTTCAACGGTGGTTTTCCCCTCCTAATGCTGGCAACATTTGTTGCCAGTTTTCAACGGTGGTTTTCCCCTCCTAATGCTGGCGACATTTGTGAGATACTGTGCCATGTAAAACTTCTCTCCAAAGAGGTGTTGCACTACAGCACGCCGTTCGGACTCGGCTATAAAAAGTAGGCCCCTTATCATTGAGCTTAAACTTGAATCGGACTGCACTCATTGATATGTGAGAAGTATGCCCCTGTTCTTTAGTGAAATGTTCATGGGCAAAATTTGTATTTTGGTGGGTATCCAAAGTTCGGCCCGGCCGAACTTAACGCCTTTTTACTTGTTCGAGTTTACTTTTAATTTTTATAGCGCACAACAAGCAGATTGCTGGTTAGGTGTATATCCATAGTAGCATGGGGCGTATTAATATCCGCACCCTCTTTTAAAACTCACCTAACCTAACCTTTATAGCTGTAGTATAACATGGAAAATTTAATCAGTTACTATTTTTGTTTTACAGATGTATATCGAGTATCATAAATTTGCTGCATATGTCAAGCGCTAGAGTACCAGCAACCGATGACCTTTTGCCTGTGCTCATTTACGTTGTAATTATGGTAAGTTTCATAGTTTTAAGCAAATGTTTTAGTTAAATTTTAACCTACTTTTCCCATATTTTCTTTTACAGGCTAATCCTCCTTATTTGTTATCGACTGTCGAATATATCAGTTGTTTTATTGGCAGCAAACTAGATGGTGAGGAGCATTTCCATTGGACACTATTCGATTCAGTGGTGAAATTCATTAAGACCATGGATTATTCTGAGCATTAAATGAAGTAGTTATGTGTCCAGTCGAACGTGTTTCATTTTTTCCAAATAGTTGCATATTGTTTGAACATTTTTTTCTTATTTTATTTAAACACTAACAGCCGTATTCACAAGACTTAATTAAGCCTTAAAATAGGGTTTTTCAACTGTTCTATAAAGAAAAACTCAAATAAACCTATTTCAAATCTGCATGAAGTTTTGTGCATACCGCTGTCAGAACAAAAAACAAAAACAGTTTTGTTAATAAGTATGTATGTATTTTTTTTTTCTTGTAGTTTATGGATTTGTTATGATGTTTGTATAAAATATATAATATAATAGAAAAACAAAAACAATAATAATATATATATGTTAGGTAAAGCATTAATTTTAGAATATTTTTAAGTGTTTATTTATTATTATTAATTATGATTAATTTACTATATTGTATACAAGTAACAAAAAAAAAGGAACAATACAAACCCCCAAGCAATAGTCGATGCAATGAAGAAAAGTTTTTTAAAAATATTTTCTGCATGTTTGAATGTTGTCGGATGCGATATTAATTATTTTTACAAGTTTTTCCTTCTCCTACACAAGTTATAATCATGATGTATTTTTTTTATTTTCTTTATATATATAAAACGGTATTATATTTAAAATGTCTATACATCCACCACGATTTATTGAATAATATTAAATATTTTTCGATATTTATTATATACATATACTTACAATAATAATAACAACAACAACAACTACTACTACATTAACTACGAATATACAACATCAAAAAAAAAGATGATAAAAGAAAATCACATATTTAATATTTACATATATATATAATACATGAGATATATAATATTAACCGTTTATGATTAATTTATTTGCGCTTTCTGATTATAAAATAATAAATAAATTAAACCGAAAAAAAAACATAAAAACCAGATAATACATTTTTTTATTCGAAACCAGATTGAAGGAAAATTTCTATAAAAAACAATTGCCCTTACTTTGTCGTATTGTCATTTTAATTGCTTATATCAAGGAGGCACTTATCCATCAACAAATCATCGTGTGGTTGCAACAATTAAAAATGATGTGTTTTGATGTGTTACCCGCATTCAATCTATCTTCGCTCAATCTTAGCTTTAATTAATACAAATTTCCTTTCCTTTCATAACAACACATAGTAATGAATTCAACTTTAATTAGCTGTTATCGCTGCAAGAGCAATTGAAACAATAATTGTTATCCATCACAAGATGTACTGCTACTCTATTGTACGTCAGTCATTTAATCTGTCAGCCAACTATTGGGACACATGTTGCATCACCAATACGTAGTAAAAAGTTCAACTTTGTTTAAGAACGAATGAATATTTATTTGTTTTTTTTTTCATTATTTTATAAAAATTGAATTTTCAAAAAACTGGTTTAATGGCCTGGAGAAATATTTCTACAGGCGCCATCATCGACATTGTAGACACATCAAGGTAACAAGTTAGATCAGTAAATTGATATATGCACATACACACATACATATGTACATACCAAGTTATAGTACCTTGTGTTAACTATCGTTATCTGAAACTTAAATGGTACAAAATTTTACAAGTTCGAGCGGGCCGAATCTTATATACCCTCCACCATGGATAACATGTCAAGAAGAAGTGTGCACGCATGACATAATTACCAGGTAGTGTACTGTTAACAGCTGAATACCAATTTTTCTCGCGAAGTACACTATCTGTCAACGAGTTTTGGTTGTGTGTGTTTATTATGGTTAAGAACCATGACACACACAAACAACGAAAAATGACGCGAACTAGGAACATACACAAAATCAGAGTTGCTCTCATCACTGATTATGACAGATAGTGCACTCAATGTTTTGTTGTTGGGCAACTGCCACTAACTGTAAATGAACACATCTTGTGTGCACGTGAGTCGTGAGTTTCGTCACGCGTGAGTCACGTGATTCGTGAGTGAGATCCAAATCCAATCACGTGATTGGGCGTGACCGTGATTGAACTAAAATTCTTCGTGAGTGAGTTAAATCATGCTCACGACCAATGTTGCCACTCGAGAAAATTATTTCCTACCAACATTTAAGAAAATTCCTACCAAACCCAACCAAAACCTGTCAAATGTTCTACAGGCCATAAATGGCATATATGTTTTCATACCCACCACCGAAGAGTTAGCCGTTTTTTCCACGCTACAAAGAACTAGATCGTCGCTATTCATATGGGATCTATACATGTCGTTGAAAAATGTCGTATATCTTGATATAGCACCCTTTATACCGATCTCCCGATAAGAAATCTTGAGTTCGGAAAGTTGTAGTTTTGTCCCAATTTCCGATTTAAATGTTTGAGCCCAAAAATTCACTTTACTACCCATATTCGGTGTTACAGTGAGTTCCATGGAACCAAGATATATTCATTTACAGGTAGTGGCAGTTGCCCAACAACAAAATATTGAATGCACTATCTGCCAAAATCAGTGATTAGTTGAACCCTGATTTTGTGTATATAACCAGTTCTCGCTATTTTTGGGTATTTGTTTGTGTTATAGTTCTTAACTATAATACACACACACACACAACCAAAGCTCGTTGACAGATAGTGCACTATGCGAGAAAAAATTGTACTCAGCTACTTACGGTACACCAAGATATATTCATTTACAGGTAGTGGCAATTGCCCAACAACAATATATTGAGTGCACTATCTGTCAAAATCAGTGATTCATTCTTCTTTGAATTTATATATGTTGTTAGCTATAATACACATACACTACCAAAACTCGTTGAAAGATAGTGTACATCGCGAGAAAAAATTTTACTCAGCTGCTTACGATGCACTACCTGGTAATTATGTCATGACGGTACACTACCTTGTAATTATGTCAGGCTGAGCAAAATAGTAGCGACATGTCGCTGCATCAGGATGAATTTCGCACAATTTTTATCGCAAATGTTATTGAATGTTCACGAAATGGGCCGATTCAACTCTGTTGTGTGTTGTTGTTTGACTTTCTTTTGTGTTCTGACAAAGAAAAAAGACTGTGTCGGATTTCACAATAATAGACATTTTCGCTGTGAATGAAGTCAGTATTAGGCTTAATGGCGAAATATTCAGTTTTGCTTTTTTAACTACCTTAAATGTTGTTGTTACTTTTTTTATTCTTGTTGCTCAGATGGCGTATAACGAACTCATACTGCATCATCCCATTATAAACACCTGATTTAAGGAAGTGAAAGTTAATGTGCGCACATATTACAACTTTCTTTAAGAAGTAGAAGGTATGGTGTTATGGCATGCTATGTTAAGTGACAAAAAGAAATGAAAACAGAAGGTCTGTTTAAAGGCCTTACACCTTCTTAAAAGCCTAAGGCTTAATACGAATGAAAAATCAGAACTAACGGAGGCCTTTTAAATGTAGCTCATTAAAGGCTTCAAACAGGCCTGAATTCGGCAATCACCTTCTCATTTTGCCGCTGGTTAAGCCCATGGGCTTGGAAATATTACGTTCACTATCACATGTGCCCAACACTGCTGTAGAGAGTTGGAACATTACAGGTGCAGACTATATATGAGGGTCATTCAACAATGGGATGTTACTTCTAACCATGTTCTTGGGTGTAATTTGCAGCACTTGTGGCTTACTAGCTTTGAGAAATGTTTAAGTCAGCTATCCCCGGTGAAAGGAAGGTCAGTGTCCACGGTTGAGAAGGACCAGGGGCCAAGATTGGCCAATCAGTGCCCTAGTTGTTATATAACATTCCCTTATTCAACGAATTCATAAAGCTTTATAGGTTAAGCCTCTCTTTAGCAATTCTTTTCAATGTATGTACGAGTTAATGTACACTTTTTGTTGTAACAGTTGTCATCCATGCACATGTGTATATTAAAACGTCAGAATGAAATGAATAAGTGTTTTTTCATACGAAAAGCTGTCAATTTTACACATACTTGCTAATTAATGGCGTAAGAAAGGCGTCGTCAGTTAACGGAAATTGTACTTCCCATTCAACGGAATTTGTAGGCAAAACTGTTTCAATATTTACCCATAACCAAACGAACGAGCTCTTTAGAAAAAAAAAGAGATTTAAGGAACTCCATTTAAATGCCAATAAACAACTTGGTTCTAAACAATCGCAAAATAATTATTGTTGTTTTTATTAACTGGCATGAGCATTCAAATTCTTTACATGCCAATTGAGATTGTCATGTGTAAAAAAAACAACAAATTTTACAAGTTATGCCTACTTTCGAACTTGGCTATAAAAAAGAGACTAACTACCATTGCGATAAAGATTGAATCGGACTGTTTGTATTCATATTAGAGAAATATCCCTCTATTTCTTAATGGAATATTCTTGGGAATATTTGCAATTGTTTCGATCGGTCTATATGTGGCCTTTTTGGCTGGTTGGAAAGCCCCACAGACCCTTATCCACGCTGTGTCAGATTCGTGTTTTTGGATTACTATAAGGGTGCAAACAAAAATTCGAATTGCGTGCGTTTTACATATGATTAATTGCTATTTTTTTCTTTTGTATTTATAAACCGCAAAATCACAGTATGATTTAAAATACTCGAGGTGTTTTATGAAAATCCGTCAATTGATAAGCAACACCAGGCAAATCCCAATGACTGACTATGTAAATAAAATTAGTGGTGAGAAAAAGGCTTCACAATACACCCTCATCAAAAGTCGGGGTATATGCATTTTGTCATTCCGTTTGCAATATATAGAAATATCAATTTCCAATCCTAAGATGATCTAGCCATGCCCGTTCGTCTGTCTTTTATCATAGGGTTAAATTAAGGCCCCCATAAAAAAAACTTACATATCCTTATCGAATATGGTGCATTACATATCCTTTTCGAATATGGTGCAGATCGGACGATACTTTGATATAGTCGTCATATATGCCGAGATTCTAATTTGAGGTGTGACACAAAGTTTCGAGATGTCTTTCTCCACTTGATCTTTCCAGATTTTCTTTGTCTCTGCAGGAGAATGTGTCTGTACCAAAGCCATCGGGTTGATATTTGATTCTTTGGTAAAATGTCCAGACCTCATTTTGATTTGCTCACACTCACGTCTTTCCATTTCTCTTTAACCAAAACTCGAATTATAGTGCACTTCGCTAGAAAAGTGTACTTAGCTGTTAGCTGCTGTTAGCACTACTTGGTCATTATGTCATGCCTTGCTGAAAGCGCAACCGCCAAGGCGAATTTAAAAAGGTCATCTCTCATTCAGTTTGCATTCTCTTTGTTATAAGGTTTGTTCGCGATCTTTTCCAGTAAAAATTTGCAGGAGAGTTAGAGCCATTTTACTCTTTTGAAAAATTTGCAAGCAAAAGTACGTGTACGACTTCCAGTGAAAATTTGCAGAAAACAGCTGATTTTTGTTTTGCTTGGCTTTTATTTGCTTGCATGAAACATATTTTTTTGAAATAAAAAATGCTGGCTATACTTGTGAGGTACTTTGGCTAGAATGACTAGAAGGGGAGCCATTCGTACATCCGTGATCTCCATGCCGCTGAACAACTATCACAAATCACCCTGAAATCCCATGGCAACCAGTGTACAACACACTGCCGCAACAACAACAAAAACCGTGCACGAAGCTACGAATGTCATCTGTGGCACCAAGTCGCGCAAGGCGCTGGTTCCAGACAGAATCTCTATGCAGATGCTGAAGAATTTGGATCTGCTTGGAGTCGATTACCTTACAACTGTCCTCAGCCTATCCGAACTCTATTATAGTACCCGATGTTTGGAAGTGTGATCCCGCTGCTGAAACCTGGAAAGGACACGAGCAAGAGGGAGTCGTACAGACCGATCTCCCTTCTTTCATAAGTAGCCAAGGCGCATGAGGTCTACTCCTTCCGCTCCTCTCGTTGGACCTTGGACTAACCATCTAATGCTTCTGGATATTGTGGCTAGACAAAATTGCTACAACCAATGGTTGTGAGGCTAAGGGAGCTTTCTATTTGGTCATGTGGCGGCTACGGACACTTTGTTATCATTGAAGATATCTGTATCCGTTCACAATTGGCAGACTAATTTGTACTAATTTATTCTAATCCCACTGTGCTTCACTTGTTTAACTGCCAAGCTCCCCACTCAATTCCATGGCAGCATCTTCCCTCCTTAACAAATTCAAACGAAAGGTGCTGGTTTCATCGTAGCTCTCCGATGGGTATGATTCCACTAAAATACCTTAAGAAACCGATCATTGCTCTTTTCTTGGTGTCTGGAAGGATACAATGTTTTAATTTTTCAAGATTTTCCAAATAATTCCGCAAATTTTGCACTTACCTTACCGAGTTTTCTGTATCTAAACACTAGCTTACACAAAATCAAAGTTGCTCTCATCACTGATTTTGACAGATAGTTCACTCAATGTGCTGTTGTTGGGCAACTGCCACTTCCTGTAAATGAATATATCTTGGCTGCTACCATAAATCATCATCAAAAGTAAATAAAAATGAAACAAATTTAATAATGGCCAATAAACAATATTTATATTTTTACTAATTCTGCCTTTTTCATTTTGGCGCCAACCTTTGTATTTTCATGTAACCGCTGCTTTTCTTAAAACAGCTGACCTTTACAAAACATCTGTTCAAAGTTTTAAATTTCTGCTAGCAAAAAAAGTCCCAGTAGAAATTTCCAGGTTCTCTATTTTCGAGCTGTCAAAATTTTTTTTCAAAAATCTCTCTCGCGCTCTCTTCTGCTGGCAAATAAAGTACGACTGCCAGTAAAAATTTGTGCAAATTTGCAAAAATTTTTGAGTTTCCGAACACAGCTATTATCTTCTTTTTCGCATATTCTCTGCTCATGTACGCACACGTATACACACACGCACACAAATTTCTTTATGTGTGTTGGCAAAACTTCGATCAGCTTGATGACAAGATGGCGGATTGCACAATATGATTTGTGGTTGTTGTACAAATGAGACCACCTTTAATTGTTTCGCCATGCGCTAGCGCCTTCATGAGTGTTCGACACGGCGCCTTGCCGCCATTGAGCTATACTCCACGGGATCTCACAAAGTAGCAGAAGGTATCCCCACGCAGGGGTCATATCGACCGATCAACCGATTAAGGGTCTGAGGCCCTTACATTTTTTTAACCGATTTCGCCAAAATTTGAAAATGTGAGTAGTTTACGCCTTCCAACATAGGACCCAAATATGGGTCAGATCGGACTATATTTAGGTTTAACTGCCATGTAGACCGATCTGCTGATAAACGGTCTGATGCGCAAGCTTTATTTTTTAATCGATTTCGCTGAAATTTGAAACATTGTGTAGTTTTACGCCTCCCAACATAGGACCCAAATATGGACAATGGACAGATCGGACTATATTTAGATATAGCTGCCATATATACCGATCTGCCGATAAAGGGTATGAAGCCCATAAAAGCTTTATTTATTACCCGATTTCGCTGAAATTTTAAACTGTGGGTTATTTTAAGCCTACTGACATCTGATCTAAATATTTTGAAATGGACGATTAATCAAATCGGCTTTCTATCTTGGTAATGCGTAATAAGCTCAACAATAGAGAATTATGAATGGTGGTTTATTCACACTTTAAAAAAGAAAAGTTAAAAAAAAAACATTTCCATGTTCTGATACGGATCAAAGATCATTTACATCTTTTCCACACATATAAATGAAGCGATCGATTGATTTAACCTCCGACATATATATACATATATAATAATAATATACATATATAACTACGTACATATATGTGTAATTTGAGTTTAATCTCATTCCGAAAATCAAAAACTGTGAGAATCGCAAAACAAAAATAAACGTCTTGAAATTTCGTCTTTGAAAACAGGAGACAAATTAACAGAAGAACTTTCTAATGAGTGGGGAAGTACTACACTTAGAAAAATAAATCAATCGCGAAACAATCAAAATCCGAGGTCAAAATTGATCACAACTTAAGGAAATATTTTTCTCGTGGAGACCACTATTGCGCCAAGATTAGCACGTCCGCCTATAACACTAAACGCCTAGGATGGAATTGTGGCGAGACCATCAGAAAAAAATTTTACCTGTGGTTTTTCGCTCCTTATGCTGCGACATTTGCGAGGTACATTGCCATGAAAAAACTTCTTTCCCAAAAGGTGCCGCATTGCGACGCGACGTTCAAACTCGGACTGCACTAATTGATATGTTGGAAGTCATAGCAGACGTCATTGTGCAAAATTTGAGCCAAATCAGATAAGAATTACTTGAGTGTTAATATGTAAAGGGTGATTTTTTTGAGGTTAGGATTTTCATGCATTAGTATTTGACAGATCACGTGGGATTTCAGACATGGTGTCAAAGAGAAAGATGCTCAGTATGCTTTGACATTTCATCCTGAACAGACTTACTAACGAGCAACGCTTGCAAATCATTGAATTTTATTACCAAAATCAGTGTTCGGTTCGAAATGTGTTCATTCACCGTTCAGCGATGAGGCTCATTTCTGGTTGAATGGCTACGTAAATAAGCAAAATTGCCGCATTTGGAGTGAAGAGCAACCAGAAGCCGTTCAAGAACTGCCCATGCATCCCGAAAAATGCACTGTTTGGTGTGGTTTGTACGCTGGTGGAATCATTGGACCGTATTTTTTCAAAGATGCTGTTGGACGCAACGTTACGGTGAATGAACACATTTCGAACCGAACACTGATTTTGGTAATAAAATTCAATGATTTGCAAGCGTTGCTCGTTAGTAAGTCTATTCATGATGAAATGTCAAAGCATACTGAGCATCTTTCTCTTTGACACCATGTCTGAAATCCCACGTGATCTGTCAAATACTAATGCATGAAAATCCTAACCTCAAAAAAATCACCCTTTATAATTGGGAGATCGCTTTATATGGGAGCTACATCTAATTTTGAACCGATTCACACCATACTTGAACGTCATAGTACAAAATTTTAGCCAAATTGGATAATAATTGGGCCCTCTGGAGGCTCAAAAAATAAAATAGGGAGATGGGTTTATATGGGAGCTGTATCAGGCTATAGACCGATTATGACCGCATTTGACACGTACGTTGGAGGTTATAGGAGAAGCCGTTGTTCAAAATTTAAGCCAAATTGGATAATAATTACGCCCTCTAGAGGCTCAAGAAATCAAGACCCCCAAATCGGTTTATATGGCAGCTATATCAGGCTATGGACCAATTTCCACCATACTTCCCACAGTTGTTGGAAGTCATACCGAAACACGTCGTGCCAAAGTTCAGCCAAATCGGATAAGAATTGTGCCCTCTAATGGCACAAAGAGTCAAGATCCAAGATCGGTTTATACAATATGGCCCATTACAATCCCGACCGATCTACACTAATAAGAAATATTCTTGCAAAATGTCAAGCGGCTAACTTTACTCCTTCGAAAGTTGGCGTGCTTTCAACAGACAGACGGGCGGACATGACCAGATCGACATAAAATTTCATGTAGATCAATAATATATACTTTATGGTGCCTTAGACGAATATTTCAAGGAGTTACAAACACAATGACGAAATTAGTATAGCCCCATCCTATTGTTGAGGACATCAGTCTATTTTGAAAAGTGCTATTTTGAAAAGTGATTTTCATGTGTTATTTTTATTATTCGTATCACACTATGTGTGCAACTTTAACAATAGCCAAATTTGACATGTCATAAGACAAGAACATGTAGTGTGATGGCATCTTAAGTACTTCAGCTTTGAGTAACTGTAAACTTCACATGATCAATATTTATATTCAAAACAAAAAACATACGGCCACGTTATTTACATTCCAAAGTAACTGTCACACTCTTATACCGACCGTTACTCTAAATATTAAAATTTATGAAATCAGATGCAGCTTTAAAATGTTCGTCATTAAACAAGCTAAAAATGCATTGCCAAATATTGGATTTGAATCACTATATAGACAAAACAACTTGACATATTAGCTGTGTTCGCGAACTCAAAAATTTGTGCAAACTTGCATATATTTTTATTGGAAGTCGTTCGCGTACTTTATTTGCCAGCAGAAGAGAGCGCGAGAGAGAGAGCAAATTTTAACAGTTAGAAAATAGAGAACCTGCAAATTTCTACTGGGACTTTTTGCCAGTAGATATTTGCAACTTTGAACAGATGTGTTGCAAAGGTTAGCTAAAAAGCAACCGTTACATGAAAATACAAATGCTGACGCTAAAATGGATCATAAAGGCAGAGGTAAGAAAAAATATAAATAATGTTTATTGGTAATTATTAAAATTGTTTCATTTTTATTTACTTTTAATGAAGATTTATGGCAGCAGCTAGTGTTCAGGTACAAAGAACTCGACAAATGAAGTTGTAATTTTCTACATTAGAAGGTTAGTCCAAAATTTGCGGAATTATTTGGAAAATCTTGATAAATGAAAACATTGTATCCTTCCAGACACCAAGAAAAGAGCAATTATCGGTTTTGATGGAATCATCCTCATCGGAGAGCTACGGTGAAACCAACACCGTTATTTTGAATTTTTTAAGGAGGGAAGATGCTGCCATGGGATAGAGTGGGTCTAGCTGGGCAGTTAAACAAGTGACGCACAGTGAGATTAGAAAAAAATAGTGCAAATTAGTCTGCCAATTATGAACGGATACAGATATCTTCAATGATAACAAAGTGTCCGTAGCCGCCACATGACCAAATAGAAAACTCCCTTAGCCTGGTCGTAGCAATTTGTCTAGCCACAATATTCAGAAGTTTTAGTCCAAGGTTGCTTTGTCAGCACACCAAGTGCTGCCGACAAGGGACTTGAGAACGTTGTTTCTACTTTTGTGTACGGTGATGGCATGTAAAGTGGTTGTAATCCTATGCAGCCTTCGAAATGCATGCTGATGCTCGGCGAATACAAATTGTCCAATGGGAGGATCGGAAGGAGTAGTTCCTCATGCGTCTTGGCTACTGATGAAAGAAGACAGATCTGTCTGTACGACTTCCCCTTGCTCGTGTCCTTTCATTTCTTTTTTATTAACCATTCTTTTTAATAAGAAGCATATAAGTTCTATAGAAATATAACATTGATAACACAATCTGAGTAATTCTAAAGTTCTAGTTAAATCTAATATAAAAAAAAATATAAAGTTAACTATAGCCTTTGGCTCCCCAGCCACAAAATTTTAAGAAAAAGACAGCGAGTTAAAGAAGCCGGGTTTCAGTAGCAAAATCACACTGCCCACCTTCAAAACATCGGGTACTATAATAGTGTTCAGACAGGCTGAGGACAGTAGTAAGATTCTCAGCTCCAGGCAGATCCAGATTCTTCAGTATCAGTGTAGAGATTCCGCCTGGTAGCAGCGCCTTGCGTGGCTTGGCGAATGACATTCGTAACTTCGTGCACGGTTAATTCTGATGACTGTCCAGCGGCACGGAGATCACAGCCTTGTCACTCTCGGGTTAATAAATTGACGTTTATCTAAGGTAAATACCTCACAAGTATCGCCAGCATTTTTCATTTTAAAACAATTGTTTATCTAAGCAAGCAAATAAAAAAATCAACCAAAACAAAAATCATCTGTTGGTCTGCAATTTTCACTGTAAGCCGTTAACGTACTTTTGCTTGCAAATCCTGCAAATTTTTACTGAAAAAGTACGCGAACAGACCTAATGCAATAAAAAATCTTAATACCGTTAAACCTGGCCGGCGGTTAACAGCTGTTCGCGTGAGACCACCTTTTTAAATCCGCCTTGCAACCTATCAAGAAATCCTTGAAATCTATCAAGAAAATCTATTCGTTTTTGGTTTGAGTTAATAATGAACAAACTAATAAACCCAAAAGATTTTTTTCTCAGTATACAATGATTCTTGTTTTTATAAAGAAATCAGTTAGATATGCATATCATGTTCCATAAATAACAAAAATATATTAGCTAATTCATCTCATAAGCATTATATGTTTGCTACTTGTCGATTATGAGGCAGAGATACTTGAACATTTGCAGATTTTTTTTTTGCCTGTGTTGTTATTCAAGATGGATATCCAGAGGCGCTGATGGTGTTTAACAAACGAGTCTCATTTGCTAGTATTTCATTAATTATGGATAGACATTTACTTAAGGGGATGCCCATGTTACTAATTAAAGCTCGTTCTTATTAAGTGTTCTATTCCCTGTTGTGTCGTAGACATATATTTTCGGAAAACAACAACAAAAAAGAGAACCCGTTTCATTTAAGTTATGTGTTATCAGATTTTAATTGACGGCAAACATTTTGATGACGGTGGTTATGGTTAGCAAACATCTATCTAATCATTGACATATTTTAATCGGTAGTTTAATTACCGCACTTATTTTCCCACAACTAATTACCATGGCCATATAAATCATATAGGAAAATAGCTAGTAATTTTAGATTTTTGTAGTTTTCGATAATCGGAACCTATGGTAAATATTACAATAAATTATTTATTATGTTTGTTTTTTGCATTTTTTTTTTGTAAACAAACTTTTGGAGAGAACACCCAGTTTAATTTAACACCACTCGAAAGCAAGGAAATGTAATATGACCTTTGCAAAGGCCACCTGCATATGTGCAGTGATAATGCAACCAACGCAGTAGCTGTATTTTATTATACCCTCCACCATAAGATGGGGGTATACTACTTTCGTCATTCTGTTTGTTACTACTCGAAACATTCCTCTGAGACCCCATAAAGTATATATATTCTTGATCGTCATGACATTTTAGGTCGATCTAGCCATGTCTGTCCTTCTATCCGTCGAAAGCACGCTAACTTTTGAAGGGGTAAAGCTAGCCGCTTGAAATTTGCACAAATACTTCTTATTAGTGTAGGTCGGTTGGGATTGTGAATGGGCTACATCGGTCCATATTTTGATATAGCTGCCATATAAACCGATTTGGGGTCTTGACTTTTTGAGATTCTAGAGGGCGCAATTCCTATCCGATTTGGCTGAGATTTTTTACGACGTGTTTCGCTATGACTTTCAATAACTGCGCTAAGTATGGTTCTAATCGGTCCATAACATGATATAGCTGCCATATAAACCGATCTGGAATCTCGACTTTTTGAGCCATTAGAACGCGCAATTCTTATCCGATATGGCTGAAATTTTGTACGACGGATCCCCTCATGACCATCAACATACGTGTTTATTATGGTATGAATAGGTGTATAGCCTGATACAGCTCCCATAAACCATAACTTGATATCGCTCTAATAGCAGAGCAAATCTTTTCTTGAAACCTTTTTTTGTTAAGATGCCGGGAAAACAACTTGTTTGTAGTTTTTTTCATACCCTCCACCGTAGGATGAAGGAGTAAAAATAGGCGCTTTAAATTTTGTACAAATACTTCTTATTAGTGTAGGTCGGTTTGGATTGTAAATGGGCCAAATGCGTCTATGTTTTGATATAGCTGCCATATAAACCGATCTTGGGCCTTGACTTCTTGAGCTTCTAAAGTGCGCAATTCTTATCGATTTGGCTGAAATTTTGCACGTGGTGTTTTGTTATGATTTCCAACAACTCTGTTGAGTATGGTTCAAATCGGTCCATAAAGTAAATTAAATTGACGTGCATCCCATCCATATGGGGTAAAACTCTTGGTATGAGTATTTAACACCATTTTCACAGCTCATTAAATCCGTATTTAAGGCTCTCGTCAGCTAATTTTATAAATGGAAAACAGATGATTGAGCCATTAAATCCGGATTTAAACAGCAGTGTAAACGGGGTTTTTGATTAACTCCAATGGAGTGAGAAAATGAAATTATTTTCACTAGGAATAGTGGATTACGGACTTTATAGATTTTGTAGAACATAATCAGATTTCTACATATAACAAAATAATTGAAGGAACAACCAAGAAAGCTACTAACAAACGGGGAAATATGATCGAATAATCTGCAAGAAAAAATGTAACGCACTACTCTATTTAAGGAGACCACCGTAGCGCAGAGGTTAGCATGTCCGCCTATGACGCTGAACGCCTGGGTTCGAATCCTGGCGAGACCATCAGAAAAATGTTCAACGGTGGTTTTCCCCTCCTAATGCTGGCTACATTTGTGAGGTACTAAAACTTCTCTCCAAAGAGGTGTTGCACTACGGCACGCCCTTCGGACTCGGCTATAAAAAGGAGGTCCCTTATCGTTGGGTAAAACAAGTAAAACAAGTAAAAGCGTGCTATGTTCGGCCACCATGGATTCTGCTAACGTATGTATACAAACTAAATTTGTTTGAAGGGCACAATTTTATTCTATATACCAAATTTCTGTCAAACCAACAAAAAGTAAAGTTTCTAGGAACCGAACAAAGGTAATCGAGAGCCCGGTTTATATGGGAGTAATATGAGGTTATGAACTGGTTTTGACTTTAACTTGTACAGTTGTTGAAAGTCATAAAAGAACACTACATGCAAAATTTCAGCCAAATCGTACAAAAAATGCGGCTTGTAAGAGTTCAAAAAGTCAAATCGGCAGATTGGTTTATATAGCAGGTATATTAGGGTATAGACCGATTTGAACCGTTCTGGGTTGTTGGAACTCATAACAGAACACTATGTGCAAAATTTTAGCCAAATCGGACAAAAATTGTGTGCTCAAGGAGCTCAAGAGGTCAAATCGGAAGATCGGTTTATATGGGAGCTATATCAGGTTATAGATCGAATAGGACCGTCCTTGTTGTTTTAAGTCAACTAAACACTTTGTGCAATATTTTTGCTTAATCGGATAAACATTGCGGCTTTCAGAAGCTTAAGAAGTCAAATCGGGAGATCGACTTATATGGGAGCTATGTCTGGTTATAGACCGACTTGGACCGTAAATGGTTATAGGTCGACCTATCAGGTTATAGATCGATTAGGACCGTCCTTGGTTCAGTTGTTTTAAGTCATAACAGAACACCCTCTGCAAAATTTTAGCCAAATCGGTAAAAAATTGTGGCTTCCAAGGTCTGAAGAGGTCAAATCGGGAGATCGGTTTATATGAGATGTCACTTTTCAAGTACAGCACCGTTATGTTCTAAGCGATTTAAATATGTTTAAAATTAAATTCTATTACTTACTTATTTCTTTTACTGTATTTTTATGATGGATGAAAACAACGAGTGCCCAAATGCTTTAGTTAATATATAGTTCAATGTTGTTTTTTATTTGATTCTTTTTTTCTTTCATTATCGCCTTTGTTGCCTTTTTCGATTTTTTTCATTCAACTTAGCATTAAAACTGTATAGGTATAGTAGTATTATGTATATAAGTATGTTGCATGTAAATGTTCTATTATGTTTGTAAAAAATTAAAAATAAATGTCTTTATTAATTGAGGGAAAAAAGCAATAGGTATATGATTTTGAAAAGAAAATTAAAATGATAAAAAAAAATAAATTACTTTAGAGACCAACCCTTGTACTAAGACCATTACAATGTTCTTTTGCAAACTTACTTTCTAGATTTTCGAAAACTAACGGAAAATGATTTAAAAAGTTTATGGTACTTTGATTTTTGTTTTTGGTTTTAGTGAGTTTATAGTTTGTAATTAAAAAAAAATAAAATTACAAATACTGTTAGAATTAATTTGTAATTATACTTAATTATTCTTATCACACAGCACGTATTTTTTTATATTTGTTTGTTTTGAACGTAAAAAAAGAAACGAAAAACCAAAAGTGGCTATACAGTGTCACTAACATAGTGATTGCTACCCAGAGAGATAGAAAGATAGAGAGAGAGTGTAAGAGAGGGAGAGAGAGCGAGTGAATGTTTTTGATCACATTTATAATATAGTTGTAATAATAATATAACAAATTAACTTATATGTATGTATGTATATACCTATGTAAAGAAATTAAGTAACTTATTGAGAAAGCCGAAATGAATAAAAACAAAAATATACATTTACAATACTTGTTCACTTTCCAAACAAGACTTAACAATAATATTTACATAGATGAACGAACTGTTATTTCTCATTTGTTTTTGTTTTTGTTTTCTTTTTTTTTTGCAATAGCACCTGTTCCATGACAAGTCTTAGTTCCATGTCATTTCACTCGCATTAATTTATAACTACTACTTCCAACAACAAATGAGGTTTATTTTTCCGTTTGTTTCTCTCTTTTTTTTCATTCCACATTGTTAACATTAAGCTGTAAATCTATTACGTTTTATGATTGCCACCTGTTTGCTTTCATGGGAAAGAATAGAATAGTTAGCAAAATTACATGTGTGAGTTTGCCTATGCATTTAAAATCATTGAGGTGAAACTCTTTTGTAATGCAAATATTAATGGGCCTATAGACTTTTGTTACTAAACAAAATTGGCATTGTTATTGAATTGAAATGGCATATAAAAGGAAATTAACGAATGATCTTAAGTGGCCATTAAACTATACTCGCAATCTTGGGGGCTGATTTTATAATTCGGTGGTTGTAGTAAATTGCTCAATTGATACATTTCAAAAAATTGTTTAGTTTTTTGATGGCTAAGACATACTAAAATGACGCTGAACGCCTGGGTTCGAATCCTGGCGAAAATATAAAAACAAGTAAGAGCGTGCCAAGTTCGGCCGGGCCGAATCTTATATACCTTCCACCATGGATCGCATTTGTCGAGTTCTTTGCGCGATATCTCTTTTTAGTCAAACAAAGAATAATGAATAAGACCTGTTATGCTATTGGAGCTACATCAAGTTAAAGTCCGATTCGGATCATCATTAACATTGAAGAAGTCATTGTGTAATATTTCAGTTCATTGTGATAAGAATTGCGTCTTGTAGAGGCTCAAGAAGCAAAATCGGGAGATCGGTTTATATGGGAGCTGTATGAAGCTACAGGTTGATTCAGATCATATTGTACACGTAAGTTGAAGGTCATGGGAGAAGCCGTTGTACAAAATTTCTGCCAAATCGGATTAGAATTGCGCTCTTTAGAGGCTCAAGAAGTCAAGATCCCAGATCGGTTTATATGTCAGCTATATCAAACCATGTACCGATTTGCACCATACTTAGCAAAATTAAGTCATAACAAAACACCTCATGCAATATTTCAGCCAAATAGGATGAGAATTGCGCCCTCCAGCGGCTCAAGAAGTCAAGCTCTAGAATCGATTCATATAGCAGTTATACCAGGTTATGACTGAATTTGAATCATACTTAGCACAGCTGTTGGAAATGACATCGAAATATCATGTGCAAAATAACAGCCAAATCGGATAAGAATTGTGCCCCTAAAAGCTGAAGAAATCAAGGTGGTTGTCTTAGGAATTTGCAACGATTAAGAACTTTATACCTTTAAGGATCGGAAATAGAGTGTTGTTGTTATTGTGTTCACCATCATTGTCAAGTTCTTATGGTGAAGCTTGCTCACCGGTCCATAGGACCGATCGCCCCGGAAACAGATTGTTATAGGTTGTTAAAAGGGCGCCAATAACTCGCCTTGTTATATCGAGCATCATAGACACCCAGTATTTAAGCAAGAGCCGATACTCTCCTCTAGATACCGCTAATTGTATGCGACTAGAGATGCAGCTACTCCATAGAAAGCATTTCATTATCCACAACCTGTGGACGCGCCCGGTAGCTCTCAGCTGTGTTTCTGGTGTTGACGATGAACACGATGGATTGAAAACGAAATAAAAAACAACTTTCGGTTGTGGGCATTTTCAAAATTTTTAAAAATTTTCGGCATTTTTAGAGTAATAATCGGAAAGATGGAAATTTGCTAGCTAAGAATCGGCAAAATGGCAAAAAAATCTGGTATATGTGAACACGATGCTGTGCGAGATAGAGCACACTGCCCTTACTGTAAAAACTATGTACTAGTTTTGTGGCTCTTATCATTAAATGGTAGGCTAAATGTTATGCCATTTTGTTTGAATTTGTGAGGCGAGTTATAAGAATCCCCTTCTAATCTATAGGTATGGTGCATAGAACGAACTTCAAAGTTTCGCCACGTTATTTGATTTTTACGGCACAAAAAGCATATTTTGGATCCAATTTTGATTAAGTCATGAACGAGCGGTGTTATTAGTCTAACTGCATGGTGGGCAGTTCTTTTTTTTTTGAGAGTTTGACACATTCAACCATGGACAGAGATGGGCTCCTACCCAATAAATTCACACACAATGGAAATATATAAAATAACAATAAAACACATATCTCAATTCTATTTGTATTACATATTTTTATAAAACTATGATTTTATCGGCTATTATTGCCCAATAAAAGCTTTCTGTTTAACTCTAATAGCTTTTTGCAATAGCAAATATCATGGCGGAAATGTGTATAATAAACCACAAAAAGAGATGTTACAGCCCAGATTTCTGTTTTATTTTCGAACTAATAACGATCACGCCATATTATCCCACCTTTTATCTAAACAATTTCATATTGGACAATGCAACAATATCTAAGGCAATGGAATGGAAGTCAGCATTTGTTTGTTTTCTCCATCATAAAAAGTAGTTTTTAATTTTTTGAAAATCCTGACCCCGGAAAACTCAAATTACTATTCAAAACCAATGACTGAAATGTTTCAGGTAGAAAAAGATTTATCTTTAAAACGTGAAAACTCCGTGAAAACAAAATAAAAACAAGGAGATAAGTCCCCAGACATCCATATGGTATTATGAAACTTATATTTACGTAAGTGTAGATTACATGTGTCACGTTTCAAATGCCCTTATCATAGAGCAAAAGCATATCTGACCCATTAACAGCAAATAACTTTGTTATTTGTGGGGAATTGTTGAACCATTAATTCATAGGCGGAATAAAATATTTAATGATAAAGAGAGTTTTTTTTTCATATAAGACACATGAAAATTAACACTTGTTATGGCAAGAGTGTAATTAGTACTTGGGTACCAATGAAATATCAAATTTAAGGAGCAAGAGAAGTATGAAGAAAAGTATTTTAAATAATACCCCCTATAATTGAAATTATAACTACGTACATTTCATTAATTAACAGAGGACACCGATTTGTGTTTTAGTTTAATTATAAGCAACCTCCTTTCTATAGCCGTGTCCGAACGGTATGCCGCCTGGTTCAAGTTTAAGCTCAATCATAAGGGACCTCCTTTTTGAAACCAAATCCGAACGGCATGGCACAACTTTTTAGAGTTTTACATTACTGAATACCTCACAAAATTTCCCCTGCGTTAGTAAGGGGATAGCTGATTTTCTCGCTGCGCTTAAAACTCAGGCGTTCTTGGTTTTTTTCAATATGGTGACGAATCCTTTCTAAGCTTACAAACTAAAGTCTCAATAAGTGAAAAAGTGACACAGCATAATGTTAACATAGCAAGATTTTAAATAACAATTAAAAAAAAATTAAAAAATAATTTAAACAAATCATTGTATTTGACAAGGACAAACAAACCAATATCAAAACTTAACATTTCGGCTTTCTTGATACCTAAAAAAACGGCAACTTACAAAAGGATTTGAAAAACTAATCCTTTTTTTTAGAAATTCCTATTGATTGATTGATTTATATCACTATCTGAAATAGAGGCAGTAAGTACTATTTCCTTATATATCCATTATACACACCCCCACCCACACATGGGGTGATAGCGGCCAAACGGCTCAACGCAATTTGTCGGTTGTTACGAGCAACTTATAATGCAACTTATAATTGTGCAATTTGTAATTATGCGGTTATTAATAACCTGTGCTAAGGTTGAAGTGTGGTGAGATGGGGTCATTTAAAACGGGTGACAGAAGTGTTTGGAAAAAAATTCTTTATACAAACTAAACTGTCCACTAATTACAGCGAGTGGGGTTTTTTCTAATAACAAGAACGTTGGTTTTTTCGTTTTTGAATATAGTAACATCAATTAATTGCAATTACATTGAATCGCTAAACAATGGCCCCTTTCTAAGTACGCTATAGGTATGTATCTAAGTAAGTAGGTAATAATATATTGCATTTTTTGAGAATAATATATATATGTATATAACGGCAAATATAAATTAAGTAAATTTGTGTTAGTGTTAATTATATACTAAGCATTGGCTACACTACCATCGATTTTACCAGTTTTTAACATTCTATTATGCTCCGTGTCCTGCGACTCAAACTCGCCGACATCGTCATCATCATCATCATCATCGTCGTCATTAGGTATTATGGTTGTAACGCCAGGCACCGCCGTTCCTGATTCACAGGACACATCACCATTGACCGATGAATCATCAACATTGTCCCATTTTTGTATTTCGGCAGTGCCGTAAATTTGATAGGAACTGTATGTACTTATGGTAACAATAGCGGCCACAATGAACACCGTACGCCATTGATCGATATCGGTGTCTGTCCGAAGGATCATGCCCGAAGCCAAGGGCGAAAGGAATGAGGCCGACATATGTATGGTTTGGCAAAAAGCCAATACCGGTCCGGCAAAATTTGGCGCAATATCCACTATGTTCGCCATGGCTCCAGCATAGGAGGCTGTAATAAAGGACACCGTGATGAACCATATGACCAATAACAGCACAATATCATCTAAGTAGCCAATGGATAGGATCAAAACACCAGGTACAATTTGAGAGAGAGCCGTAAAGAGTTTTCGTATATTTGTCAATGTCATTATGTTTCGATGTAATAGCAAATCCGCAATATAGCAAAAGATCACGGACGATATATAGGAGGAGATGTGCGGCATGCCGGAGAGTACTCCGTTGGCTTCTATATCGAAGTGAAGAATGTTCTTCATAAAATTGGGTCCATTTATAATGAACACATAGTGTATCCAAATGCGGCCAAATGTTGTTATGCCTATGGCCAAGGCGGGTTTCGAGGTAATTATATCTTTCCAAGGCACTTTCTTTCCCAGAGACTTTTTCGTTTCGCTACTGATGTTGATTTCAATATACTCCAATTCTTCGCGCGTTATGCGAGGATGCTCCTGAGGCGTATTGTAAGCCAGCAGAAACCAGAACGCGCACCACAACATACCCAGCGAGCCGGTTGTATAGAACACATATTGCCAACCAAAACGTTTGGTAATAAAGCCACCCAGAACATAGGTGAGGCCGGTGCCAATGCTGAAACCCTGAAAGCTGGACATGAAACGTGAGCGTTCAATCAAAGGTATCCAAAAGCCCACAACGGCATACATGGCCGGCCAGGTGAGGCCCGAGGCACAACCCTGTATCGATCGCAGGGCTATGAGTAGGCCATAATGTATATCAGCACATACCGGCATCAGCAGACTGCAAAGGGCCGTAGCAAACTGTGACCAGCCAAATACCTTCTTAGTTCCAAAGTGCTGTGTGGCTATGCCGCCGAAAACTTGCGATAGCACATAACACCAAAAGAATGAGCTTGTAATAATCGACTGCACCGAGGAGGACCAGTCATAGTAGTCTAGTTCCTGTTCTACTACATGTCCAGCGACATTGACTGGCATTTCGCTACCACCACCACCAGCATTAGCTAGCGGTGGTGTCATTGTTGTTGATGTCGTGCTGTTTACGGAAGTGCTGCTGACCACCCCATTGAGAATATTTTGCAATGTGTCATTGTGAGCACCAACCCCATTGGGGGATACTTTTATCGTTGTTGTATTTGTTGGAGTTGTCATGGCCACTATGGCCAGGTGCATATCGTTGCGCATCATAAACGACACCAGGAATCCCGTCCATGACAGCATATACAGAACAACTCGTGCAGGTACTTTAGCATTTATTTTGTGAACTATACTTAAACAAAAGGGATTCGTCGTCATACTTATTTGTCGTTTGGCCGGAGGAGGCGCTGCCGCTTTATTTTTGTTGTTAACACCACTACCATCATCACCATCGGAGGAGGACATTTGTTTTAACGAATTATATGAGTTGTGCATTTTTCCACGAAAAAAAGAAATTCTACCCTTCTGACCACAAGGCGCTATTTACTTCGCTCCTCCTGCACCTCCTCTTTGTTTATGACAACAAACACTTCTCTAGCGCGGTGCACAACAAATCTAAGAAAACGAAAATTGTTTATTTTGTTTTTTCTTTCCATTGAGAGTAGCAAGGAACGATGGAGTAACGTGTATCACCACACCACACGGACGGCGGACAGACCGACGATGTCTGTCTCTACAAACAAAACACGACGCGTTTTCAGAACTAAACTCTGGCACACACTACACGGCAAACAAGCCAACCAGCTTAACGAAGAGGGCAAACTTAAATGATTTCACAATAATCTAAAAATTCTCTTCTACTCCGGCTGCGACCAGTTCACAATGAGTTTTATTAATTCATTTCATTTTGTATTTATTTTTTTCGCTTGGTGTGTTGTTACACACATGAGATAAAAGCTGTTTGCCTGCACATGTTCGGGGTTGCCAGCCCTATGTGCGATGACGTTTGTCAAAGTTGGTTGCCAACTTAAGCGACTACGTCATTTTTGGTTTTGCAAAGTGTGTCGTGTAAACACAGGTTGAAAAGAACTATTGTACTATGGTTAGGGGGTGTAAATAAGCAATGGTGAAATAAGCTTTACAAAGAGGGTGCAGCCGAAATCACTTGTTATAAGTTGAATAACTTTAGTTCATTCATATTTTAATCGAAACCAATCGATTTGAGGATGACAATGCGGCCATTTGACCTGACAATTGGTAATCATTTACTTAATGCAGATAATGAAAATGTCAAAAAGCCGGCTAAAATAGCTAAAACATTTTAGGAAGAAATCAATAGTAGAATATAGGATATATTTGTTATTATTTTAGCTAATTGTTGTTATTGCTTAAAATGTTTACTGGAAAATCCCATTTTATTTTTGAAGTCCGACAACTCTGTTGCCCAACTTCCCCATTGGTAGTAGATAACAAACAAATTAATAGCTGTTAAATGGTGTATTAGAGTGGTTACTTAATTTAGTGATCTGACGATGGTGAGAATGGAGACCATGAACACGTAGGAGGAAGTGCAAAGGCTAGAATACGAGAACGATGGCAGGATACGACTAATCGTGGAATGCCATGCTAGCGGGCACGACTAACAATGGGCAGTCAATCCCATGGCAGCCGGTTGTACGTACCGGATTGCCTCAGTGTACAACACACTGCTACAACAACAACAACAACTAACAATGGGGAAGTATAAACTTGCCAAAAGAGGTAAGACGATAAGACGGCAAAGCTGAGAAGTGCCCCCGAGAGAGCCACTGAATGTCATGCACGTTGTTATGCCTTTGGGAAAGCATACATTTCTACAAAAGAGGTAAGACGATAACAGAAAAGGTACAGGGTACCGCGGCAAAGCTGAGAAGTGCCCCCGAGAAAGCTAGTTAATACACGTTGTTATGCCTTTATACGAATATCGCCCTTATTTTACCCCAAACTTTCAGCATTCTTCTGTAGAAGCCACATAACTACATCACATAGTTTTTTATTTGCACTATGTAATTTCCATCTGCAGATAGCGATCTTTGTCAAGCTCCCACGTTGTTGTTGTTCCAGCCTGTGTGGCTCTAATTGGTTATTTTAAGAAGCTACTAAATTAGCTTGTCATATCGGCTCAGTATTAGCCGGTACCGCCCGGTCTCTCAGTAAGACTCTTAACTCAATACCACTGATGATGCTTTCCTCTTCTTTCTTTCTATTGATGTGCACCGTACATTGGTGCAAGTCTATCGGTATTCTTTGTCTTCTTCTCTTAGCGCCAACACATTGGAGCCTAAATACTTCCTTCGGCTAGCAACCTTGGTAGGTACTTTTTAATCTAACATAACATAGCACCTCAAAATTCTCAAACTGAAACAAATTTTTGGGGTCAAGTAACCTGGGTGAAAGTCCAGCCCCAAACTGATATGTACCCCCTATGAGTATAGCACAAAATTGATAATTAAATTGGGTACTATCGTGTGGCGGAACACATCTTAATACTCATATGGATTGACCATGAACTCCATTTTCTCACTCAAAACTACTGAACGGCTATCACTAACTATTTTCAGTTATTTTAAGATTCTCAGCATGCGTGAAAAAAAATCATACTTGCAGATCCCAAATTCCATATTTTCTCTATGTTTTTGATTTAGTTACTGCCATAGATTGAGACCCTGCGTATTTTGTTTAAACAATCTTATCGTCGAAAGATGGAATATGTTATTGACCCTATTCAATTTGACTTAATTTGAATCGTAAATTGAGTCAGAATTGATTTCAAAACACAATGTCTGCTATATGAGTCATAAGAGTGCAGCAGAGAGTGGTGGACTTTTATCCCAACGAAATTAAACTCCTTAATACGAGAACATGAAACCAGCAAAGTACACTTTGGAGGCGGAAACACTTCACTTTTAAAATGCAACAGATGTACAAATTAAAAAAAAAATAAATGGAAGTTTCGTTAACAATAAGTTAGAAAAATATGCAAATTTGAACCATATTTTCGATAAAAATCATATTTTGACAAAATTCAGGCTTCAACAAAGTTTTCAGAAACGTTGTTGTTGTTGTAGCAGTATGTTGTATACTGAGGCGGTAGCCCTTGCCGACGAAGGACTTCATCGGGTCGATCCGGTACGTACAACCGGCTGCCATGGGGTTGTTCAGAAACGTTGGAAGTCATTTGATGCAATTTCAGTCAAATCTGTTAAAATTTATACGTTGATCTGAGTTAGTATACCCTCCTCTATTCTATGGTGCAAGGTATAAATATGCCTAAAAACTCACCCCTTACTTTTTTTAACAAGTAAAAGCATGCTAAGTTCGGCCGGGCCGAATCTTATATACCCTCCACCATGGATCGCATTTGTCGAGCCCTTTCCACGGTATCCCTTTTTAGGCAAACAAAGGATAAAAGAATATTGAATATTGGAGACCATAGTAGAAGTCATTTTGTAAAATTTCAGCCAAATCTAGTAAGTTAACTATTCTTAGAACAGTTGTAGAATGTCATAACAAAACATCTCATGCAAAATTTCAGCTAAATCGGATAATAATTGCGTCCTCTAGTGGCTCAATAAGTCAAGACCCCAGAAAGGTTTAAATGACAGCTATATCAGGTTATAGACCGATTTCAACGATACTCAGCACAGTTGTTGGAAGTCATAATAAAACACTTAATGCTAAGTTTCAGACAAATCGGATAGGAATTACTTCCTGTAGAGGCTCATGAAGTCAAGACCCCAGATCGGTTTATATGGCAGCTATATCAGGTTATTGATCGATTTTCACTATTCTTAGCACAGCTGTAGAATCTCATAACAAAACATCTTATGCAAAATTTCAGCCAAATCGGATAATAATTGCGTCCTCTAGTGGCTCAAGAAGTCAAGACCCCAGATCGTTTTATATGGGAGCTATATCAGGTTATGGACCGATTTGAACCATTCTTAACACACCATTCTTGGAAGTCATAACAAAACACCTCATTCAAAATTTCAGCCAAATTGGATAATAATTGCGTCCTCTAGTAGCTCAAGAAGTCAAGACCCCAGATCGTTTTATATGTCAGCTATATCAGGTTATGGACCGATTGGACACAGTTGTTGGAAGACGAAGACATAACAAAACACGTCGTGCAAAATTTCAGCCAAATCGGATAGGAATTGTGCACTCTAGACGCTCAAGAAGTCAAGACCCCAGATAGGTTTATATGACAGCTATATCAGGTCATAGACTGAGTTCATCGATACTCAGCACAGTTGTTGGAAGTCATTATAAAACACTTCATGCAAAATTTCAGCCATATCAGATAAGAATTGTGCCCTCTAGCGGCTCAAGAAGTCAAGATCCCAGATCGGTTTATATGACAGCTATATCAGTGGACCGATATAGCCCATTTACAATCCCAAGCGACCTACACTAATAAGAAGTATTGGTGCAAACTTTCAAGCGGCTAGCTTTACTCCTTCGATAGTTAGCGTGCTTTTGACAGACAGACGGGCGGACGGACAGACGAACGGACATGGCTAGTTCGACTTAAAATGTCATGAAATCAATCATCAAGAATATATTGGGTTGCCCAAAAAGTAATTGCGGATTTTTTAAAAGAAAGTAAATGCATTTTTAATAAAACTTAGAATAAACTTTAATCAAATATACTTTTTTTACACTTTTTTTCTAAAGCAAGCTAAAAGTAACAGCTGATAACTGACAGAAGAAAGAATGCAATTACAGAGTCACAAGCTGTAAAAAAATTGTCAACGCCGACTATATGAAAAATCCGCAATTACTTTTTGGGCAACCCAATATATACTTTATGGGGTCTTAGACGAATATTTCGAGGAGTTATAAACAGAATGACGAAATTAGTATACCTCCATCCTACGGCGGAGGGTATAAAAAGCCAAGTTTAACAATTCACAGTCGTTGTTAATCATCTAATAGATTTTTTTTCAATACTTTGTTTATTTCATACATAAAAATTTTTTGGGGGCACTTTATAACTGATAAGTCTCCTGCCGAAGTCCAATTAAAGAGACCAAAAATGTAATTAATGATAATAGGCTCAGCAAAGCTTTATTTCTTTTATTATTCTTGCTGAAAGAATGGACGCTTTTAAGGGTACAACATATTGGGTTGCCCAAAAAGTAATTGCGGATTTTTTAAAAAAAAAGTAAATGCATTTTTAATAAAACTTAGAATGAACTTTAATCAAATATACTTTTTTTTACACTTTTTTTCTAAAGCAAGCTAAAAGTAACAGCTGATAACTGACAGAAGAAAGAATGCAATTACAGAGTCACAAGCTGTGAAAAAATTTGTCAACGCCGACTATATGAAAAATCCGCAATTACTTTTTGGGCAACCCAATATATACTTTATGGGGTCTTAGACGAATATTTCGAGGAGTTACAAACAGAATGACGAAATTAGTATACCTCCATCCTACCGTGGAGGGTATAAAAAGCCAAGTTTAACAATTCACAGTCGTTGTTAATCATCTAATAGATTTTTTTTTCAATACTTTGTTTATTTCATACATACAAATTTTTTGGGGACACTTTATAACTGATAAGTCTCCTGCCGAAGTCCAATTAAAGAGACCAAAAATGTAGTTAATGATAATAGGCTCAGCAAAGCTTTCTTTCTTTTATTATTCTTGCTGAAAGAATGGACGCTTTTAAGGGTACAACATAGTTATCGCCCTGTGGTTTTACAAAATGTAGACAGTTGCAGTATGACGATACTTTGTAGACTTATGTATGCGTTGTTCTGTTATCTACAAAAGCGTAGTGTTTGCCCTCCTATTAAATGACAAAATCGACGGAGGGCTAACAAAATCACATCAACTCAATGAAAAATCTAATTTGATTTTTTTTTCTTTTGTGAAATTAGAACTGGTTCTCTTATCAACAGTTATTCATAAAATATCGACGATGAAACGGAAACTGACGAAACTTCGATAGACTACGAGAAGGCTCACAATCCCATGGGAGCCGGTTGTACGTACCGGATTGACCCGATGGAATCCTTCATCGGCAAGGGCTGCCGCCTCGGTGTACAACACACTGCTACAACAACAACAAGAAGAAGGCTCTATAATAGGGACCCACAATAATTGTGGGCTCATTATTGATACGAAACCCTCTAGGGATTCGAAACCCCTTAAAGCGAATCGCCTTGATGTAGCCATATGGCAATGAAAAAATAAAAGTCATAAAAAATTGTTAAAATAGAAAGTTACCAAAAACTATCAGGTTGATTCAGAGTCTAGCTTTGAAACACTGGACTGCACCACTGACTGCGAAGCACTTCCCTGGGTGCTCGGACGCAGACGGAGGGTCGGTGTATCCGGATGATATCGATGCCCCTATAATGCACAGTGTCGAGCCACTGTTTGTGATTGAGGATATGAAAATCGCAGGCGGGTATGTGGCTATCAGCACTCTTACTCTAAAGGCCCATCAGTTGACAATGCACTTCATTATGTGGTCGGCTACATCAAATGGTATTTGGGAGTGGGTGACTTCACTTTGGCGTAGAGCTGGCAAAATATCGATGGCATACTATTGATATTTAATTTTTTTGATTGAATATCGGTGGATATTTTTCTGATGAATAATAAACAAATATAAGCAATCCGACGCTGAATGTATCTTTTGAGAAACAATGCGCCTATAGAGGGCTCAATTTTCATTTGATTAGACTAATATTTTGTACAATGATTTCTCTCATGACTTCCAACTGACTTTATTAATCATGGTTTGTTTGTTTGTATGTTTGTGTGTTCGTTATAGACTCAGAAACGGCTGAACCGATTTTCTTGAAAACTTCACAAACGGTGCATATTGATCCCGTGGTGAAAATAGGGTACTTCGTTTTTTGATATCTGAAGGGGGAGCGGACCCTCCCCCTTACCCTAATTTTCAGAAACGCCAGATCTCGGAGATGGATGGTGTGATTTAAGCGAAAATTTTTGTACTCTCTTATAGTAACCTACAAACAAAAATTTGATATACAAATTTCGGATGGGCTACCTAGGGGGAGCGCCCCACCCCCAAAACCTACCAAATATATAAATAAATACACCAATCACGACAATATGGGACTGAAATGAAAGTTATTTAAGATTAGAAATCGAATCTGATATCCAATTGTTAGACCAAGTGTTTGGGGGGGACCATCCCAACCCCCAAAACACCCCAAATATTAACATATTTACTAACCAGGGCAATATGGGACTCCAATGAAAGGTATTTGTGAGTAAAATACGAATCTGACAAATGTGGGACCAAGTTTCTCAGGGTCCCGGCTTCCCCAAAAACCCCCAAACAGGACTTATTTACTGACCATGGCAATATGGGGCTTAAATAAAAGGTATTTAAGATATTACAAAACTGAGTGGCCGCCCCATTTCCCAAAACACCCCCTAAAAACTGTCATGTTTGCCGACTATGGAAAAATGGGGCTCAAATGAAAGGTATGTATTTGGGAGTAGACCATAAATCTGATATCAATATTCGGGACAAACTGTCTAGGGGACACCCCACCCCCATAACAACCCCCAAATAGGACGTTTTTGCTCACCAAGACAATTTGGGTCTTCAAGACAGTGGAGCTCGATATTCATAGCTTTTAGGGCCCATGCTCCAAACCGGACATATTTACTGGCTTTTGCAATAAGGGGTTAAATTAATGGTATTTGAGATTATAAAACGAATTTTATATCCAATTTTGATGTAAATGGCAATATGGGTTTCAAATAAATGATATATAGATATATGAGAAAAGAGCACGTTGTATATTGTTAGGGCTTAGTGTTTAGGGGACCACCCCACTCCCCAAAACACTGCTCAATCGAGCATATTTATCGACCATTTCCGTGTGGGGCTTAAATGAAAGGTATTGGGGGGTAGAGAAAGAACTTACACCCACTTTCGGGGCCAATTTTCTGAGGGTCTACCCCTTTTCCAAAATACCCCACAAACAGCAATTTTTTACTGACCATTGAAATATGGAGCTCAAATAAAGGTATTTGGAAGTAGAATACGAATTTGATATCCAAATGTAGGACCATGTATTTAGGGCATCACCACTTTCCCAAAACACCCCCCAAAGGTTAAAAATTTGCTGACCATGCCATTATGAGGCTCAAATGAGAGGTATTTGAGATTGGAAAACTAATTTGATAACCAATTTTGGGGCCAAGTGTTTGGGGGACGCCTCATCCTATATACTCTACTTAAACCAAGGGAAATATGGGGTTTAAATAAATGGTATTTGAGACAAGAGCACGATGCTGATATTTTTTCAGGGCCAAGGGTCTAGGGGACCACCTTACACCCGTAAACACTCCTCAATCGGACATCATGAGAATATCGGGCTTAAATAAAGTATTTTAAGACTGGAGTACACCTTACATCCAAACATAAATTCGTAGACCAATAAAGATCATATGGGATTCAGATAAAGGCACTTATATTGTTAAACTGTTAGTCAAGCGATACACTATTTTCGTAGCATGATATTTCCCTAAAAGCTCTTTAATTGTCGAAAATAAATATTCAAAGGAAAATGTTGCTCCATATAAAGTAAAAGATGGTGCAGCGAAGCGGTCCCGGTTCAGCTAGTCTTTCTATATAAATAAATATATAAAAAAATTCTAATTTATATATTGGGTTGCCCAAAAAGTAATTGCGGATTTTTTAAAAGAAAGTAAATGCATTTTTAATAAAACTTAGAATGAACTTTAATCAAATATACTTTTTTTACACTTTTTTTCTAAAGCAAGCTAAAAGTAACAGCTGATAACTGACAGCAGAGAGAATGCAATTACAGAGTCACAAGCTGTGAAAAAATTTGTCAATGCCGACTATATGAAAAATCCGCAATTACTTTTAGGGCAACCCAATAAATAATAAGGTGACCTTTCACGCCTTTTCACAAAAAAAAAGTAAGTTTAATTAAAGTTTTGCTTAAAAAACGTGTTAAAAACGTATTTACCAACATTTCCAACTATTTCGTGGCAATTATGAAAATACCAATCGGAAAATAAACTGGTTTTTATTTAACTCTTTTTTAGAATTATTCTTGTTTCATTGAACTCATGTTAATGGCGTGAAAAATTTTAACTTATGCAAAATTAGTTTTTTTTTTTTTGAAAATGGAAAACAAATTATAGAAAAATCATTAATTTGTAGCAAACGCGTTAAATGTTATAATTAAAGTTTTTTATTAATAATGTAATTGCTTATTCTTAATAAATTGAATCAAATGATCATGACCTTTAAAAAAAGGGAAATTATAAGTGGATAATGGAAAACAAGTAAACAACAGTTTACGTTAGATAACTCAATAAACGTTTATAATTGAAAATATGGCGAATGATGTATAAGCGTACTGTAAGCAAATCTGAAACGATTTCCATAATGGAATGCTAAATGTGTGATTTCGTGATGACCGATCGACAAATGTGCCCAAACTGTATGGGCTCAAGCTCATAAATTGCTTAATCGGTCTCTATATGGCAGCTATGTCTAAATTTGGACTATACTCGGTCTAGATACCGGATAGCCTACACACCAAAAAAAAAAAGGTTCGAATATATTTGTGACAAATAACTCTGTTTTATTGGGGAAGTAAAATTTTAATGGTAACTCCGCAACATTTTCCTCCACCGTTGAACTTTGTCGTACCATTTGCCACATTTGGGTGTTAAAGTCACATCGGTTATGGTAAAACTTTTATGAACTCCTTCTGTAGTAAAGGATGGCTTTTTCAAATTAAAAACTTCTTTTAGGCAAAAATGCTTCGTTTACAGCAAAAAATGATTTTTTGCAGTGTAAAATAATCATTCTTGTTTTTGTTCCATTTGGTACAGCTCAGACTGCCAGCAGTAGGTTAGGTTAGGTTGAAAAGAGGGTGCAGATATTAATCCGCCCCATGTCACTATGGACATACACCTTAGCCAGTAATCGGCTTGTTGTGCGCTCTAAAAACTAACAAGTAAAAGTGCCGGGCCGAATCTTATATACCCTCCACCATGGATCGCATTTGTCGAGTTCTTTTCCCGGCATCTCTTCTTAGGCAAAAAAGGATATAAAAAAAGATTTACTATTAGAGCGATATCAAGATATGGTCCGGTTTGGACCACAATTAAATTATATGTTGGAGACCTGTGTAAAATGTCAGCCAATTCGAATAAGAATTGCGCCCTTTGGGGGCTCAAGAAGTAAAATAGAGAGATCGATTTATATGGGAGCTGTATCGGGCTATAGACCGATTCAGACCATAATAAACACGTATGTTGATGGTCATGAGAGAAACCGTCGCACAAAATTTCAGGCAAATCGGATAATAATTGCGACATCTAGAGGCTCAAGAAGTCAAGATCCCAGATCGGTTTAGATGGCAGCTATATCAGGTTATTAATCGATTTGAATTATACTCGGCACAGTTGTTGGGTATCATAACAAAATACGTCATTCAAAATTTCATTCCAATCGGATAAGAATTGCGCACTCTAGAGGCTCAAGAAGTCAAGACCCATGATCGGTTTAAATGGCAGCTATATCAGGTTATAAACCAATTTGAACCATACTTGGCACAATTGTTGGATATCATAACAAAACACGCCGTGCAAAATTTCATTCCAATAGGATAAGAATTGCGCACTCTAGAGGCTCAAGAAGTCAAGACCCAAGATCGGTTTATATGGCAGCTATATCAGGTTATAAACCAATTTGAACCATACTTGGCACAATTGTTGGATATCATAACAAAACACGTCGTGCAAAATTTAATTCCAATAGGATAAGAATTGCGTCCCCTAGAAGCTCAAGAAGTCAAGACCCAAGATCGGTTTATATGGCAGCTATATCAAAACATGGACCGATTTGGCCCATTTACAAACCCTACCAATCTACATTAATAAGAAGTATTTGTGCAAAATTTCAAGCGCCTAGCTTTACTCCTTCAAAGTTGGCGTGCTTTCGACAGACGGACGGACCGACATGGCTGGTTCGACTTAAAATATCATGACGATCAAGAATATATATACTTTATGGGATCTTAGACACATATTTCGAGGTGTTACAAATGGAATGACGAAATTAGTATACCAATGGTGGAGGGTATAAAAAACACAAATTTTAGTAACAAGAATCACACAAAAAGAGTAAATCTGCGTCTGTAATTGTTCTCTTGAGCTAAAATCTCTACGTCAGTGACGTTGGCTTTATGCCTTGAATATATGTGAGGGTTTTATAGAATTTTCGGTTAGAGTATTCTGTTTCGCGGTTCCTGTTTTCTCCCTATTCAACCTAACCTAACTACCTCATTCATTGTTTGGAATAACCGTTAATATGACTGAATCCTGGTAAATTGACGCCATACAATATAAAGGGTAAATAAGTTACATATCTACAACCTTCCGAATGTGTAATCTTTGCCACACAATATTATAATAATTCTAAATAAAAAATGAATCATTTTTTAATAAAATTAAAATATTTAATCTTTATGTACTTCAAACAAAAACCTTAAGTTAATTGTATTTCTCACGACAATGGGTGATAGAGAAGGAGTAGTCGATTACGGAGCCCACAAATAACGATGCCAGCAGACAAGTCTCTTGTCACGCAAAGAGATTAATTTTAATTAAAATATTTTTATTTGTCCACCATAGATATGTACACTGAATTGGATGATTAGCAGACAATAGACAATCCCTAATGAATTAAAAGGAGAGTACTTGAGAATTGTTAGCGATAACATCGGGCACGAGCCAAGAAATTGAGTTCACTTGATTTTGACCAAAATTACTGAAGATATGAAAATAATGAAATATTAACTAATATTATAAAAAATAAATAAAATTTTGAAGGTTTTTTTTCTATAGAAGAAATTCGTTCTTGCCATCTCTTGATCTCTTGCTCTCAACCGTCTGTACATACTCCTCACCCTCCGCTATTACTTGTAGTAATGGAAAGTTGGTGTCTGGTGTGTGGGAACGCATGCTTAGGACCGAGAGAAAGCAACCACATGATTCTCTGTTGATGTATAGAAATAAAATTTTGACAAATTTTTTTCTATAGAAATAAAATTTTGACAAATTTTTTTCTATAGAAATAAAATTTTGACAAATTTTTTTCTATAGAAATAAAATTTTGACAAATTTTTTTCTATAGAAATAAAATTTTGACAAATTTTTTTCTATAGAAATAAAATTTTGACAAATTTTTTTCTATAGAAATAAAATTTTGACAAATTTTTTTCTATAGAAATAAAATTTTGACAAATTTTTTTCTATAGAAATAAAATTTTGACAAATTTTTTTCTATAGAAATAAAATTTTGACAAATTTTTTTCTATAGAATAAAATTTTGACAAATTTTTTTCTATAGAAATAAAATTTTGACAATTTTTTTTCTATAGAAATAAAATTTTGCAAATTTTTTTCTATAGAAATAAAATTTTGACAAATTTTTTTCTATAGAAATAAAATTTTGACAAATTTTTTTCTATAGAAATAAAATTTTGACAAATTTTTTTCTATAGAATAAAATTTTGACAAATTTTTTTCTATAGAATAAAATTTTGACAAATTTTTTTCTATAGAAATAAAATTTTGACAAATTTTTTTCTATAGAAATAAAATTTTGACAAATTTTTTTCTATAGAAATAAAATTTTGACAAATTTTTTTCTATAGAAATAAAATTTTGACAAATTTTTTTCTATAGAAATAAAATTTTGACAAATTTTTTTCTATAGAAATAAAATTTTGACAAATTTTTTTCTATAGAAATAAAATTTTGACAAATTTTTTTCTATAGAAATAAAATTTTGACAAATTTTTTTCTATAGAAATAAAATTTTGACAAATTTTTTTCTATAGAAATAAAATTTTGACAAATTTTTTTCTATAGAAATAAAATTTTGACAAATTTTTTTCTATAGAAATAAAATTTTGACAAATTTTTTTCTATAGAAATAAAATTTTGACAAATTTTTTTCTATAGAAATAAAATTTTGACAAATTTTTTTCTATAGAAATAAAATTTTGACAAATTTTTTTCTATAGAAATAAAATTTTGACAAATTTTTTTCTATAGAAATAAAATTTTGACAAATTTTTTTCTATAGAAATAAAATTTTGACAAATTTTTTTCTATAGAAATAAAATTTTGAAAAATTTTTTTCTATAGAAATAAAATTTTGACAAATTTTTTTCTATAGAAATAAAATTTTGAAAAATTTTTTTCTATAGAAATAAAATTTTGAAAAATTTTTTTCTATAGAAATAAAATTTTGACAAATTTTTTTCTATAGAAATAAAATTTTGACAAATTTTTTTCTATAGAAATAAAATTTTGACAAATTTTTTTCTATAGAAATAAAATTTTGACAAATTTTTTTCTATAGAAATAAAATGTTGACAAATTTTTTTCTTAATAAAAACCAACTTGTTTTTGAACGTTGTATTGAAAACATTAAATATTATTATTATTAACCATAATATCGGGAAAAGATACAAAATATGAAACAAATTTTTTTATAAAATGTTCGAAACGAACACTTTTGAGAACCAAAAATAAATTAAATTTTGTTAAAATAGGAATCAGTACAAAAAATAAGAACACCTCAACTAATCCAAAATGGTAAAAGTCCCGTGACTCCAAAAACCTCTTCCTTACATACGAACTTCATATTTGGCTCTATCCACATCAGCGCCATTCATGAGATATGCATTGATGTACATTTGGGTTAAAACAAATATATCATGGTTTTTAAGAAATTCATAGTCATCAGCATCCAAGGGACATTTCTTGACATCCACAAAACAATGGGTGGCTGTGGATGCCAGCGTTGAACAAGAGCTGTAGGGGGTTGTGGCCTCGACAATTTCACCTTTACCCGCTTTGATGACGTTCTTGAGAGCATCCACAGTGCGATTTGTTATGTGCAGAATGGCTCGTATACCGGTAAAGGCCCCCAATATGGAGCCGGACAATTCTTTGCGCCAACGATGTGCGGCCGCAGCAATGACCTGTTCGTCTGCCGTCAGCTGAGGCAAATTGTGGGCTTTGCAGTTACCCCATTCATAGAGTTCTTCATCGATGAAGACATCCTTAGCAAAACACTCCTCTATGTATTTTAAGCTCAGCACCCATTTGCCCGAAGAAACGCAGCCCAACATTTTCTCACCACGATTGGGTTTTTCGCAAACAAAATGGGTGCACTCGGGATCAAAATTCACTAGATTTTCACAAACCTAAACAAAAGACAATAAGAAAAAAATCACAATCTGTTTTCAAATTGGAAAAGAATGTACGGTACCTCTCCTCCTAATTGCAAAATTTTTCCTATAATCTCATCTCTGGTCTCTTCATCGGAACAAGAGATACTAAAGCGTGGAGTGCCTGGGTATTGCATTGAAGGTGCCACTTGCCTAGCACGGCGCTGTGCATGAAACTCCGTGGGATCTCGCCAACCCACCATATCCTCTGTGTGTAGCTGTTCCGATTCAAAGGGTTGCACATAGTGGGCCTCAGTTTCCATAGCTTGTACCGAGGATTGTTGTTGATCACTACTTAGCCGAGTACGTTTCAAACTTTGCCGCCTGGAATCACAATTACGCAGATATTCCGTAATTTGTTTGATTTCTGGTGAAGCGCCCGTGGGCAGGCTTGTTCGTGAAGTGGTAGCAGAATTTGGCTTTATAATAGTACCACCACCAGCATTTTCATCCACATTAGTCTCCTCAAAACTTATCTTGTCAAAGTTTATGGTTGATTTTCCACCCAAGGAGGCTCTTTGACCCAAACCACTGGGCGATGCTTGAGACATACTACGCCGATGCGAAGACATATTCGGACTCTGTGTGCCAGGTATAAAGGTATCAGACTTTCTTGTTTCATTTGTGGGCATCTGAAAAGTATTGCTAGTGTTCTGTTCTTCCGCAGCATCTGGATTGAATATAGCCCTGGGAGCCATAACTGAGGAACTGCGTGAACTCTTATTATTCAAGGGTGTTGTGTCCAAAATTTTCTTGGTTACCGCTGATTTTCTCTTATTCGAAGATGTTCCTGCCTTCTCCTCATCCTCATCGCTGTACTCTATACCCATGGCTTTGCAGGTGGCTCTAATAACTCTTCTGCGTATCTCATCAATTGGGGTATCGGGCTTCATTTTCTTGGTGGGTAAACGCCAACGTTTTTCAAACTCATCAGCCATACGCTTTTCGAATTCCGGTGTTGTACAAAAATCGGGAATACCTTTGGGTGTAGGTATTTTACGATTGACGGGAGTGCAAGCCTGACGCCGAAATCTCTCCAACTCTGGTGTTTGGTTATTCTTCATTTCATTGATGACCTCCCTCAGGCATTCGCGTTCCTCTTCATTTTCGATTTCTGCCAGTATATTTTCCATAAAATCAAAATTATACGAAGCCTTAGCATAATTATTGGTGGGTGTATGAGGAGAATCGGAACCAGAGCCGCTGGTGTTGGATAACGATTGTCGAGTAACTCTACCGGGACCAGCCAATTCGGAGACTCGTTTATTACGCAATGGCGTAAAGGTGTCGGGTGCTGCCACTTGATTATCCGCTTCAGTAGGTGTGGCACTTCCTTCATTATTCTCCACCCCAACGAAATCCATGCGTTGTGGTGTTTGCTGATTATGGGGGATGCTTGTAGTACTTTTTTCCGCAGCCTTTCTGGCCGTACTTGTATTGCGTTCACGTAAAGTCGGTGATGGTGGAAAATCATCGGGACTCTCGCCCACCAAATATGCAGCATATGGTACCTTCTTACCTTCTTCGGCACACCTTAATAGCCATTCAGAGGTTACCACAGGATAACGCCATTTAAGAGCTCCTTCATATTTAGAGCCTTCGGGTGAAGGACATATGAGAAGTGGTCTCTCCTTTTTAACAAATGTTTTATTCACTTTGGCTCCCAGTAACTGAGCTATGGAATCAATAAAGTCTCTTTCTAGCAAGGCATAGACAGAAATTACAATTGTCATGCCTTCTAAGGGTTGGGAATTTGCTGTATGTGGTATATGTTTGTGGTAGTATTCTATGGGTACCAGTTTATTGACTTTCATACAGCTTTCCTGGAAGAAAAAAAGGAAAATGATTTTCTATAGAAATTGTTTGTTCTTATATAACTCTGCAGATAATTAAAAAACAAGAATTTCTTTCACTCGATTTGTTTGCCAATTCTTCAAAATTCGCGAAAATCGCGAATGCCAAAGTACCTCACAAATAAAGAGGTACAGCTAAAAATCTGATGTTCTCGCCAGGGTTCGAACCCTGGCATCCAGCGTCATAGGCGAACATGCCAACCTTCTGCGCAAAACTTACCACATATAATTCCGTTATAATATGCCTTGCTTTGACAGGCAAATTACTTGCATCCAAAGTACTCTCAAATGACACAATGGCATAATCCACCGGATCACGAAATGTAGCGGGAACAATATTACCCTGGGCTGCTTCACATTCACTGATCATTTGTGTGTAAAACTCTTCAGGGAAATGTTGTTTGTCTATGTACAGAGACATGCCCTGGAAGAAATCTAAATTTTCATAATCAATGGTAATGCCAGAGGCATTGGTAAGATCCGACGGCTGTGCTTGCAGTTGAACCGCATTGGTCGTTTTGGCTGGTTCATTATTGGGCACACATTGTGTTGAGGAAGCCATGGGATGAGCCATTGTAACATCATGAGGTATGCTGGTGTTTTGTGGCAACGGTACTGGTGCTTGAGGCACATTTTCTTGGGAATATTGAGAGATAAGATCATGTTCCTCGGCTTCCAAAGGCTGTTGCTCCGAAGAAGTTGGGGCAGGAGGCGTTTTGTTATTTTCATTTTCGCCATCGGTTTCAGCATCCTTTGAAAATAGTTTCTTCTTAATGGGTTTCTCAGGTTGTTTGAAACTATGATTCATTGAACGTAAAGTCTTTTTTGAAGAGGGGGAGGGGGCATCAGGTTCCCTTGAAGTGGGCAGAGAAACACGATAAACAGCCTCATTGGCGGTTTGTTTAATTTTTATACTTTCCAACAGCCAATCCAAACGTACTATATGAGCCGCTAAAATTAAAAAAAAAAACTTGTAGATATTCATCATACTTTCCAAATGTTTTATTACCTGTCAAAAAGTTTTCCTTCTTCCAAGACTTAAATTCATTATCATCCAATTGACCGACTATGATATGAGTAATTTTCTCATTAACCACATCATAACGCGTTGCACCTCCCACATTTAGAATTCTGTTCAATTTTTCTTTCTCTTCTGTACGAAAACCGCTCAGATAAATACAACAACCATCCAAAAAATTTCCCGCCTTCTTGGCTTGTTTGGGACAAATCTCTTCATAGACCAAACGATAGTGACTACCGGATCCGGCCTTTTTCAAGAGATCTTTTTTCAAGTCCTTGGAGGGAGGGTTAATTGGAGCTACAAATGTGGGAGCACTTTGTGACTCATTAAGATTTGAACATATGGTATCATTCACTGTGGTCATATCGCTATTTGCCCTTCTTGAACTGCCAGCTACACTAATACGCGATATATCCGTATGGTCTGCCACTGTAAAATCCGCCAAACTTTGATCACTTTTTGTGGGTGTCGAGACCTTTAGGGACTTGACTTGATAGGCTTTGGTGGGCAATGCAAAACCCTTTTGTACACTATCCATAATCCATTCGGGTAGTAGGATATCCTTTTTGTAACGAACCGCCGCAGCATATTTATCGGAATTTGTTTTGTTCTTTTCGGTAATGACAATATCGACCAGTTGAGATCTGAAGGCGCGATGATAAGTTCCCCCGTTTTCGTTGACCAATCGCATAACCTGGAAATTAAAAATAAAAAAAAAAGCAAAACATTAAAAAGGGCGAAATAACATTGACAAAATATAAATGGATAATACTTTAGTTGTTTTTTCCCCCAAAGCGGAGTAGGGCTAATGACCTTGAGAATTATGTTAATCAGAAAGATTTAATTATTGAAAAGAAATTGCCTGTTTCTCGCAGATATCATCGGATAATGATTGGAATAGTCTGGTATGGAAAGAGAGGAAAACACACAGTTTGTGTGACATAGCAAGAAGGATGGTGGCTTGTCAGACCTCAATAAACACTCTTAAGCGAAAGATCTCTATAGTCAGACACGCCAGGCCGCAATATAAATCCAACGTAGGACCCCTTAGTGTCCAAATCCAACCCAAATAGGAAAACAGAGTTATGATGAGGCTGAAATTGACTTGACATACCAACTTAAATTCCTTCACTTACCTCATTCTTCTTATCTGTCTCCAAACCAGTACATGTTATGTTTGTTCCAAAGAATATGGGCAGTTTGTACTTGTCGAATTCTTCATCTGTAGCCGAAACCTGTGCGGCACAACTACGCTCCCAAACACGTTGAACCCAATCCACATGCATCACCGGTATGCCATTCAATGTGGCGTGTTCATATTTCGTAGACTTAATGGTATTCGAAATGAGATGTGTTATAGAACGTCCAAAATTTTGAAAATAATGACCTCCCATCCATTGGATGAGGTTCTTGAGTTTCTCCTTCTCTTGGGGCGTTATGCCAGTCGCTGAGATTTGTAAATCTCGCATGGCACACGTAAACACCGGGCTGGTGCCCAACGGTATTTGTTGGGCATTCAGCAAACATTGTGTAAGGCATGGTGGTCCTATGATCAATGATTTGGTCTGTTGTAATTGTTGAAAGAAGTCACCTTCGAAACGATCAAAAATGAAAACATCTTTTTTGGTTAGCCTGCCAGAAGCTATCAATGGAAATCCTTCGCTGGCTTTTATCTGGCGTATATTCTCTTCTGGAATGTGATTTTGCAAATAAATCAAGGACTTCTTGAAGTCTTTGATAACTTTTTCATCGCTGTCGTTTGCTGCAGCATTGATGGTTGAAACAAAATAGGCATTTATAGTATCGTCCAAACTCATTTAGATTAGCTATGGAAGATACCGAAACTTTCCAGAAAAACTATTATATTATGCGTTCTAATTACAACTACTATTACACTATGCTTGATTTATTTTCTTTATAATTATTATAGTTTTTCCTTTTGCACGATATCCGCGCTTTTCCTGCTGACAGATTTTATTTCTGTGTTGCGCCAAATTAAAAATCAACTGTCAAAGTGTTGTTGTAAATGCAAACATAAAGCACACACACAGGCACACAAGGGTTGTATTTTTGCAAGTGCAAAGTTTAGAGCTCCCAAATTGATTTGACTAGTTGTGAAGGCTGTTCACATGTCAAGATAAAGCCTAGAAAGAAGATCTAGTATATGCATTGTAAAAAATGAGAAAATCAATGCGAAAACATTTGGCAAAAGCAGTACAAGCTTTTAGAAAGAAATTGTTGCTGTTGTTTTGGTAACAGTGTGTTGTACACTGAAACGTAAGACCTTGCCGATGAAAGACTCATTGGGTCAATCTGGCTGCCATAGGATTCAAAAACGAGACTGTGATATCTTTCTACTACACAGGATTCACTTAACAAGGTTAAGCCAAGCGATCAGCCATGGCGAAACAATTGAAGGTGGTCTCGTTTGTACATCAACCACAAATCATACGGTGCAATCATTGCAAGCAAATAAGAAAAACGTAAACAATGAAAAGTTTAATGACGAAAATTCAAAAAATTTATGTGGGCTGATCACCAGGGTGGATTAAATAAGATGGTCTCACGCGAACAGCTGGCCAGGTTTGACGGTATTAAGATTTTTCAGATTTTTGTTTGCATTCTTATGTTGCTATCTTCTTTCTCGCATATTCTCTGCTCACTTACGCACACATATACACACATGCTCACAAATTTCTTTGAATGTGTTGGCAAAATGTCATTCAGCTTGATGACAACATGTCGGATTGCACCATATGATTTGTGGTTGTTGTACAAATGAGACCACCTTTAATTATTTCGGCAGTTGAATGCGATGGCGTAACTATTGCGGCAGCCAACTGTCCAAAAATACTTGGTACGACTTTTTACAGATTGTCTGTCCAAATTAAGAAGTAGAAGCGAGGTACTTAAGTCTTGTAGTGCTGACAAACGAACCCTGTATATAAGACAATTGACAGGTTACTAGTAAGACAATTGACTGGTTACTGGTTGTTTAAAAAGTCTTACTGTGGTCTGTTATCAGAATTTTTGTGTGATGTACTGTTGGAATTTGTTATCCACCATAAGCTCTTTTGAAATTACTTTCTTCCAGGTGGTGCTTCGCGTGGCTGACTATTCCTTGGAAGAGATTTTCAAGTTGCGACATCTGAAAAATTCCGCCATGTTTTGAATATGTTATTTTGTTGTTAGATGATGTTATTTCGCTTCCCTAGGACGGAGCAATCCCGTATGATATAATCTTCACGCCAATAGAACCATGAGAGAGCTTAGAGAGGTAGAGGTTAATCTGGTCGGTTCAAGTCGTGGCGGATATGTGCGGTGATGGACGTGTTATTGTATTGCTATGCATCTTCCAGCAATAGCACATCAGCATTTGCATTGATAATGACTTAAAGCCCATAGCCTTTGAGGTCTTAGACTTAGGACTTCGACTACATCTTTTGCTCCGAAAAGTTATGGTTTTGAATCGATTGGAAGCTTTCTCGCCTACCGCAGAATGTTTTGTACGCCTTGCCACTCAATGGGTGATCGACAAATTGTTGTTGTGGAGGTTGCAATCCTCGTCAAGTTCCACAGCTGAGCAAGTTATTTCCGGTCTATAGGATCGATCGCCTCGATAAATTGTCTTCCAAAATTCCAACATTGTGACACCCGCTTGCAAATTGGGATGTTTATCCCTCTTGTAACCAGGTACCACACGTCACCTGTTTATCTGCACAAACAAACATACTTGATTGCGCATAATTATGCATAGAAACCAAGGCGGATTTAAAAAGGTGGTCTCATGCGAACAGCTGTTAGCAGCCGGCCGGTGGTTTGACGGTATTAAGATGTGAGATTTTTGTTTGCATACTCTTTGTTGTCATATTCTTTCTCGCGTATTCTCTGTTCAGGTACGCACACAAATTTCTTTGTGTGTGTTGGCAAAACGTCGATCAGCTTGATGGCAAGATGGCGGATTGCATCATATGATTTATGATTGTTGTACAAATGAGACCACCTTTAACTGGTTAGCCACGCATAGAAGCATTGTTATGCAATATTTTATCAATTTCAAAAAATTACTGTTATTTCATAACGTCTGAAGCGGCCTTAAACAAAGCTCGGGAATCTGGCAACATTTGACTTTTGACATTTTTAAAGTGTTGCCAAACTTTTGCATAGTAATTCACAATTTTGACATATTTTCATTAAATTAATCGAACACGTCAGCTAGGCTATCTCCAAAAACTGAAATTCTTTTAGTTTTCAGGCTGAAAAGTGTATTAATTTGTAATAATACTTGAAATTATCAATTAATCAGGCACACTTCAACTCAATACAAAATGGTAAGTACTAAAACACTATAATGTTTGAGGAAAAACAGGAAATTTATGTGGTCGTTTTGCAACCCATCTTGATTGGTGTGACAGGTTCTTATAGCGGCAGCGGTGTGTACCAAGAATGGCAAAGGTATGTTGTTTGTGATGGTCCATTGACTACTAGCTAGACTTTCAAATGAGAAACTTGGTTTATTTCAATTTTCTATCTTTCAGTGATTATTTCACGACAATTTGTGGAGATGACTAAGGCACGCATTGAGGGTCTTTTGGCAGCATTCCCCAAGCTAATGACAGCGGGCAAACAGCATACATACGTGGAAACCGATTCGGTACGTTATGTCTATCAGCCAATGGAGAAGTTATATATGCTTCTAATCACCACCAAAGCCAGTAATATTTTGGAGGATTTAGAGACTTTGCGTTTGTTTTCTAAAGTCATACCTGAATACTGTCATACTCTGGAGGAGAAGGAAATTTTGGAAAATGCTTTTAATTTGATTTTTGCTTTCGATGAAATCGTGGCCTTGGGCTATAGAGAAAGTGTTAATTTGGCCCAAATCAAGACATTCGTGGAGATGGATTCGCATGAGGAGAAACTGTATCAGGCTGTAAGGCAGACACAAGAACGAGAGGCCAGGCAGAAAATGCGTGAGAAGGCTAAGGAGTTGCAGAGACAACGCATGGAGACAGCCAAACGTGGCGGTCCCATGAGCGGTGGCATGGGAAGTCGCTCTAGTGGCGGCTTTAGTTCGGATGGTTTTGGGGCAAATACAACCAACATGGGCATGGGTGGCATAAGTGGAGGACCCTCAATTGAAATGGATAAGCCAATAGCTCCCAAGCCACAGTAAGTGATATTTGTCCTACAGGTGGCTAGAAATTAAACATATCTTTTATTTTATTTTTCTTCTAGAAAACCAGTTTCTCGCAATGCCTTGAAATTGGGTGGCAAAACAAAAGATGTCGACAGCTTTGTGGACCAACTTAATAGTGAGGGTGAAAAGATTGCTAAATTGACCCCGGCCTCTGCAGGCAATAACTCTGCTGTTACTGCTGCCAAGGCAAAAATCATTTCCGATGTTCCCATGGATAGTATTCATTTGAAGATGGAAGATAAACTTGTGGTGCGCATTGGCCGTGATGGTGGTCTACAACAATTCGAGTTATCCGGCCTCTTGACTTTGCGCATTTCCGAAGAGAACATGGGACGTATTAAAGTGGCTTTGGAGAACAACGATGCGCATGGCATTCAATTGCAAACACATCCAAATGTCGATAAGGAATTATTCAAAACACGTTCGATTATTGGCTTAAAGAATCCTGCCAAACCTTTCCCTCTGAATACAGATGTTGGTGTGCTAAAGTGGCGTTTTGTAACACAGGATGAATCTGCTATACCATTGACAAGTGAGTGGGGTTTTATGTAAAGGATGTTATTGTGCGACGTAATATAATAACTCCTTTTTTTACTTTAGTAAACTGTTGGCCTTCAGAGAATGGTGAAGGTGGCTGCGATGTTAACATTGAATATGAATTGGAGGCTCAACATTTGGAATTACAAGATGTTTCTATTGCTATACCATTGCCGTAAGTAGATATACTCTTGGACTAAAAAAAATAATATGAAAAAAATTTAATCGGCCAAATACAAAGAGACTACAAAGTAACAAACAATGTTACTCCAAATTTATTGCAGCAAAATAAGCGACGAAAAATAATTTTAAAGATGTCAGCCCCCCAAGTTTCAGTAACTTTGTTCACAATATGGAAAGCAAAAGTATGCGGAAATTGGATGTAAGCGCCGATGATGCAATAACTTCGACTACCAACTATCCCAAGATATTTGGGGTCACATCTGGCAGGACGTTAGATGTAGGACAATGACTTCAAGTCACTAGCCTGCAGCACTTGGGTCGCTGATAAAGAAGCCTTGTAGACTACATTCCAAGCCATTCACCGACCGGTAGCCAGCTACCAACCACACACACGAACTGCGAAGAGCCGCCTGCTTAGTTCTTGTTGTTGTTGTTGTGGTTACATGGAAGTAGCAATCCTTTTCAAGTTTCATAGGATTATTAGTCACTTTAAGGCGCCAATAACTCGCCATGTCATATCGAATATCACAGGCGCCCCGGCCTGCTCATTGAGACTCCGCTCAATATTGTCAATTTCCGCGACTTCAGTTGCAGTTATTCCGTATACGAAGCATTTCACTACCCGGGAAGTTTCGACGCGGCCTGTAGCTCTCAGCTGAGCTTCTCGTGATGGCGATGAACACCATACAAATCGGAGCTCAAAGTTCCAAACTATGTGCTGCTCATAGTCATTCCGTGCCGGGTTTCCGTGCCAATTCTCGTTTAGACCACACCCATCAGGAACAAAGATTAAGTACGTGTCGCCTAAGCAGCATCTACTGGACTTTTATCGCAGCTGCTATCCAATTAAATCTCTTTTGGTTAAATATCCACAGCCCAGAGACGACAGGTTGGGTCAATATCATCTGGAGCGAGAGGTTCAAAGCTACAACAGAGAACTCTTTCAAGAATACTTCAGCGGAAGCTGTTAGAAAAAACCGCCACCCAGAGCACCTCAAGAGGTTAATCTCATTTAGCAACCCAAAACAATTCTGGCTTAACTATGTTCCGGCAGATGCAGCTGCCTCAATTTCTACTGAGTTAGGATTAAGGATGGATATGTCTAAATAGGGTCTAGAAAAACAACACAACCAGGGCCCGGGAGTCTTTTTTTTGATCGCGACACGGACCGGGAGTATACGAAGTAGGTACTCTGGGAAGGGCCCTCTCTTACAACAAAATACGCGCACTAAGGCGGCAGGCCCTGGCCGATGTAGATTCAATCGGGTCAAAGTTTCGTAAAAAAAAAATTTTATAAATTTCTTCGAAATTTTAATTTTCACGCAAAATTTCGTCAAAATTTGATTTTCACGCAAAATTCATCGAAATTTCATATTCACGCAAAATCTTGTCGAAATATAATTTTTTTAAAAAATATCGTCAAAATATGTCATCATAGAAATTTACGTCGATATTTGATTTTCACCGAAAATATCGTGAAAATATAATTTTCTTAGAAAAAAAATTGTCATGATATGACATCATAGAAAATTACGTCGCCATTTGAATTTAATTGAAATTTGATTTTTGTAGCAAATTTTTTCGAATTTTGATTTTCATGGAAAATTTCGTCGAAATTTGATTTTCATAGAAAATTTTGTCGAAATTTGATTTTTACTGAAATTTTCGTCGGAATTTGATTTTTATGGAAAATTTCATAATTTTATTTTTACTGAAAATTTCGTCGAAATTTGATTTTCATATAAAATTTTATCGAAATTTGATTTTCACTGAAAATTTCGTCAAAATTTGATATTCATAGAAAATTTTGTCAAAATTTCATTTTCACTGGAAATTTCGTCGGAATTGGATTTTCATAGAAAATTTCGTTGGAATTTGATTTCCATGGAAAATTTCGTCGGAATTTGATTTTCGTAGAAAATTTTGTCGAAATTAATTTTCACTGAAAATTTAGTCAAAATTTGATTTCCATTAAAAATTTCATTGAAATTTGATTTTTACTAAAAATTTCGTCGGAATTTGATTTTCATGGAAAATTTTTTCAAAATTTGATTTTCACTGGAAATTTCGTCGAAATTCGATTTCCATGGAAAATTTCGTCGTATTTGATTTTCACGGAAAATTTCGTCGGAATTTGATTTTTACTGGAAATTTCGTCGCAATTTTTACGCAAATTTTCGTCAAAATATAATTGTTTTAAAAAATATCGTCAAAATATGGCATCATTTACGTCGATATTTGATTTTCACGGAAAATATCGTGAAAATATAATTTTCTTAGAAAAAAAATTGTCAAAATATGATATCATAGAAAATTACGTCGACATTTGAATTTCATCGAAATTTGATTTTTGTAGAAAATTTTATCGATTTTTGATTTTTCACGGAAAATTTCGTCGAAATTTGATTTTCATAGAAATTTTGTCGAAATTTGATTTTTACTGAAAATTTCGTCGGAATTAGATTTTTATGGAAAATTTTGTCAAAATTTAATTTTTACTGAAAATTTCGACGAAATTTAATTTTCATATAAAATTTTATTGAAATTTGATTTTCAATGAAAATTCATAGAAAATTTTGTCGAAATTTGATTTTCATGGAAATATCGTCAAAACTGGATTTTTATAGAAAATTACGTCGAAATTGATTTTCACTGAAAATTTCGTTAAAATTTTATTTTCACTGAAAATTTCGACGAAAATTGATTTCCATGGAAAATTTCGTCGAAATTGGATTTTTATAGAAAATTTCGTCAGAATTTGATTTTTGCAGAAAATTTTGTCGAAATTTGATTTCCGTTGAAAATTTCGTTGAAATTTGATTTTCACTGAAAATTTCGTCGGAATTCGATTTTAATGGAAAATTTTTTTGAAATTTGATTTTCACTGAAAGTTTCGTCGAAAATTGATTGTCTAGAAAATGTTGTCGAAATTTGATTTTCACTGAAAATTTCGTCGGAATTTGATTTTTATAGAAAATTTTGTCGAAATTTGATTTTCACTGGAAATTTTGTCCGAATTGGATTTTCACTGGAAATTTTGTCGGAATTGGATTTTCATAGAAAACTTCGTCGGAATTTGATTTTCGTAGAAAATTTTGTCAAAATTGATTTTCCATGAAAATTTCGTCAAAATTTTATTTTCACTGAAAATTTCGCTGAAACTTGATTTCCATGGAAAATTTCGTGCAAATTTGATTTTCACTGAAAATTTCGTCGAAATTTTATTTCCATAGAAAAATTGGTCGAAATAAGATTTTAGGACCAAAAAAAGGGCAAGCGGTCAAATTTGATTTCCGTATAAACTTTCATCGGAATTTGATTTTCACTGAAAATTTTGTCAAAATTTGATTTTCACCCAAAAATTTCGTCGGAATTTGATTTTTATGGAAAATTTCGTCAATATTTTATTTTTACTGAAAATTTTCGTCAAATTTTGATTTTCATGGTAAAGTGGTTTTATAAAAAAAAAATCGTCGAAACTGATTTGAATCTTAGCTTACATTTTTTTTGTTTTTTTACCATTCCAGCATGAGTGTTCAGCCACAAGTTGCCGAGTATGATGGCACCTATAACTATGATGCCCGTAAACACATTTTGCAGTGGAATATTCCTATCATTGATGCTGCTAACAAATCTGGATCGATGGAATTCAGTTGTAATTCTTCTATTCCCGGAGATTTCTTCCCAGTACAGGTAAGTTAAATGGAAATCTTAAGAGGAGAAAAATGTAATAATTTATCACGATTATTTTTCAGGTCACATTTGTTTCTAAAACTCCCTATGCAGCCATTAAAGCCAAAGATGTGGTTTTGGTGGACACTGAGGCGCCAGTGAAGTTTTCAACAGAAAATATTTTATATGCGGATAAATATGAAGTTGTTTAAAGTAGACTTTCTCTTTCTCCCCCCTCAAGAATCGATGGATTCGATACACTTTTTTTTATAGAAATATTGTATATGTATGTATTACATCCACACACACACACACACCCACACACTCATATGAGTTATCGTTTAAATCTCTCATCATCAATATTATTATGAAATCCAAGGATGATTGGGAATGCAAATTTATTATTTTATCAAAACAACTATTCCAATGCTTTATCCTATAATCATCATATTTTTTTATATATATAGAGTTGTCTTTGTTTTTTTTTGAGTCTGTATGTTAAAAACATAGATTCTTAAGTTTGTGTTTTGTATTGGAGAAGAAAAAAAAAACGGAAAAACAAATGAGTAATATTTAGCTGGTGTAAATCGTTGGTTTAAACAACAGCTGCTTATAAAAAGTTTTTCCTTCAAAAGTTTATGTTTATTGATATAACGATTTTTTTGTTTGTTTATCATACATCATTAAGAGATACAGCCCCTGCTGCAGAAATGTATTCGAAAATAGCATATTCCATAATCTATCTTGAACTATAAATACAAGAAAAATAATTTTATAAAAATTTAAAAAGAAACAAATATGTGAATGAAAATTAGTTAAAGAAAGATACACCAAGAAATAATAAATAAATGATAAGAAAAAACAACAAAGGAATTTTTTTATCACTTAATGGATCGATTACTCAACTTCAGTTGAGTTGCCATCGGGCAAATTTCTTACAGAAATATCGATTTTTGTACATGTTTTTATACCCTCCACCATAGGATGGGGATATACTAATTTCGACATTCTGTTTGTAACACCGCGAAATATGCGTCTAAGACCCTATCAAGTATATTTATTCTTGATTGGCATGTCATTTTAAGGTGAACTAGCCATGTCCTTCCGTCAGCCCATCTGTCTGTCGAAAGCAGGCTAACTTTCGAAGGAGTAAAGCTAGCCGCTTGAAATTTTGCACGAATAGATTTTATTAGTGTATTGTAAATGGGTCAAATCGGTCCATGTTTTGATATAGCTGCCCTATAAACCGATCTGGGGTCTTGACATTTTTAGCTTTAGAGGGCGCAATTTTTATCCGATTTGGCCGTAATTTTGTACATGATGTTTTGGTATCACTTCCAACAACAGTGCTATATATATTATGAGGTCAGACAAAGTCGGATCGTATTGTTAGCTGGGATGTTCTTACTTTAATTTCCAATTAAAGGTCTGTTCCTGTACTTTTCCAGCTAAACATTTTCTGGAGAGTAAACACAGCCTTAACTCTCTTTTGCTATTTATTTGAATTAAACAGCTTGTTTTTTTTTTAAGTCAGCTGTACAATGCTCAAATTTCTACTGAAAAAAAAACCTCCAGAAGAAATTTGCAAGCTCTCGATTGCCAAACTCTAAAAATTTTGCTAGCTCTCGCGCACTCTGTTGCGGGACAATATTTTTCGTCTCACAATAGGGCAAAGAAAAATTTGGCGTAGGTCTCCCCTGGTATGAGGCCTTTTTCGCCTACGTGGCGGCCTCAGGACCACGAATTATCTCCAGCTCCTATTGTTGGATTTGCTGGAGGAGCTGGAGAGATCTCCTGGGCACACGCGGACGGCAACCAGGCTTGTATCGTGCTATGGTTTGCCATGCACAGGCTGTTGTTATTTTTTTTTGTTCTTTGTTATGCATTCGTATGCCTGAGCCGCCAAAGGGATTTGGGGATGTAAGTTTTGTATTTCCACATTTTCAGCTGCACGGAGCAGGAAAAGGTCGGGAGATCCAAGACAACATCTGGCCATTCCATTAATGCGACTCAGGGTGCCCACGGAATGATTCGCGATTTAATCCCACTGCCTGAAGAAAACGTGGAGTGAGTATGGGGATGCAAGTTGTGGGTTTCTAGGATAGTTTCTCCCCGTGGGAGAAGAAACCACCTGGAAACTCACAACTGCATCTTGCCGATTCACTATCACGGTTCAGGGTGCCTCGAGGATTTTATTTTTATTAATTTTTTTTGTGGGTTTACTCCTTTTATCCTTTTAATTCTGCTGGTGTTTCTTGCTGCGTGCTGTCGGTGGGGAATGTGGTTTCTAATGAACAGCTGTTTTGTCGATTGACAGCTATCGCCGGATCGCGTTGCCAATACTGCCCACCGAATTACACTGGCCGAAATTGTTGTTGCCATCGTACTACCAGATAACGCAGTTTTCATTCAAAATCTGCGGTTTTGAAATTGAGCGGAGATTTTGCGAAAAGGAAAAACGCGTAGAGTGGCACAAATGAGAGACGAGAAATTAAAGATGGCCACTGGAAGGTAAAAGGCCTGTTTTGTTGGGGAATTTGAGTGAAAGCAAGGTAATAAAAGGAGGTATTCGGGGAATTTTCCCGAATAGTTTGGTTCAGTTATTGGCGTCATTGCATATACATTTTATTATTTTTCTGTGTTTTTTTTTTGTGGTTATTGCGAAGTAAGCCCGTGTATTTATTTGAATAAGCAAGTGGGAAAATTGTTAAATTACCTTGTTCTTGTTTTTAGTTATTTTTGATAAAATTTTAACTTCTAATTGTGGCGGAAAAACGGTCGTGCTTCTGTTTCTTATATTTTTTTTTTTGTTGTCCAATACACGAAGTAAGTTATGATTGTGCCATAGATTGTGCCTAAGGGCTTTTACCAGTTATGTTCTTTTATATAGGACACAACGCCTCCTGGACGTCAGGAGGCTGGTATTTTTCTTCCCGTACTGATAATGAATTAATGAAGTATCTTGGGAAGCGGTCTTCTAATAGCCGACCGTGCCGTCCTGTTCCACCAGTTGCATCACAAACAGGAAATTGGACCAAATTTCCCAACACGAATCATAAAAAGGTAGGACGTGTAGTCTCTTATTGAATTTTACCCGCCAAATACACCCGAAATAATTAAAAAGTAAGGGAGAGACGACAAATCCTCCAGTCTTGGATTGGTGACTCTTTTTGTGTCACCCAGTTGAGGTTAGGCTCCCTCTGGCGTCCATGCCGGATGTTTATTTAACCATATCGAGAGGATAAAACAACCAAAGAGGTGTCAGGGCGATATACGATTTTGTGCATTTTTACGATATACGATATGGGCATATTAATGACCCCTAAACAAGAAATCTGAACCGGAAATATCATATGTATTTCCAAGCGACATAAATGATTTTTGCTGCCGTTTTCAACATTTGGATTATCTATATTTTTTATTATTTTTTTGTAAATATTGATTTGACATTTTAGTTTTATTGTTTTTTTTTAAGACCTCCATATATTTTTTTTATATTTCATATTATTTTTATTATATTTTATTTCTTTTTATATGTTAATTTGTAGGTCTCATTAACAGTTTTTTTTGTTCCTAAGCTGTGATAGGAGTTGCAAAGTAAATTCAATAATTCTTAGACCGAATCATAACTAGACCTTTTCCTTGGCTACTTGAGCTCATTTAGGTAGGGGTTTTGTCTAGGTATAATATTTTTTTTGGTAGTATTTTATTATGAGGAAAACTAGCCTTTATTAAGACAGTCTTTGCATATCCTAATTTTTTTTGTTCGATTGTGAAATCATTTCGGTTATACACAGGTCTTGCGGACCGTTCGTTTAATTGTATGACAATTTTTGTTAATATTAAATAATTGTTGTGTTTTGATAATTTTCCTTTTTTTGTTTTATTAGATTTGTTTTGACACTACATAAATATAATAGGCTAGATTTTTTTTTAAAGACCAAATCTTTTATTATTAATAAAATTATGTATTTTTGATTGTTTATTGTGCAAACCAAAGATGGTGTGGTAATTGTCTTTTCGAAAGGAGGTTTAACGTGAGGTAAGTGGTGTGGTGTGAGCGGGTTTTCGGGGCCATGATAACAGGAGGGGAATCCTCATGGCCATGGTGGGGTGGGCGACTGGGGGCCAACATCTGCCTCCCACTCAAGTGAATCTGTTTGTTGTGATTTTTGTTCGTTTTATGTTAGGACTTCTTATTGATTGCTGCGTACCTTGGGCCGAAATGACGGGTTGGGACCGCCCATGAGAAAACGGCGAGAGCTAGTCGAGGCACTAAGTCATTTCTAGGCCGCATAGAGGAACACGTAACAATATGGCGCCCAACTTGAAAGATATCCAGCATTTATTGTGCTGTCTTGAATAGGATGTGTAGGTCATCGAAGCACAGGAAATAGCCCAATAGATTTTGCAATAGACAAACATGGAATCTGAATTCGATAATGAAATAGTTAGGAGTCTTTATAACCGTTCTGGATGATATTCAGAAGTCTGTAGTATGAAGATCCGATGCTACGAAGTTTGAGAAGAAGGTGAACATGATAAATTCAAAATAAGGAGGCCAGTGGCATACAAATTTAAATTGAAATTTGGTATTAGCACTAGCTAGACTTTTATTGTAGAGAATTGTAGTTTCCGTTGACATCGTATGGGGACCAGAATTACGTACATCTAATAGCCGCTCTAGATATAGTTTAGGGGTCTGATGTATTAGAGTGAGGTAATCTGAGAATGAATGATCATTGCCCCGAATAGAAGCAAATAGTAAGTTTAAAGTATTTGACTGAAACAGATTCACATGGTGCTCTGAAGAGAGTTAAGGATTTGGAATACAATAAAAACCGTACACACCACAAACTCACGTTAAAACTCCTTTTTTTTTTTACATATGAATTGAAGTTAAACCTTATTAAAATTTATTGATATCTCCAACATCGAAGATATTCTGCGTACATAAAAATCTCCATTCCTGTAAAGGGTGATGAGTATAGAGACCCGATCGAAATCTATTAAAAGAAGTAGACCAGAAGGTTTTGATTTGAATAACTCTATAGTTGCGGTTGAGAGGAAGAGAGTGAGAAAAGGTCGTACCAACCTCGATATGGCGGGAGAAGGCGGTGAGCCGAATGGGCAAATTACTGATTTGTCAGGATCCATAAACTCCGCAAACGATGATGCAGGCACAGCTTCCGCTATTAATACTCCGACGTTTCCAGGAGACGTACTGAGGCGGCAAAGAGTCCTTGAGAATAATGTTCACACAGTTCAAGGCCAGATGGGTGATATGAGAAAAGCAATTGAGGAATTATCGAAAACTATCAACCAATTGAAAGAACTTACCATCAATCAGACGCGAGATCGTTCAGTATCCGATTCCGGTTTATCAGGTTCTAATTGTAATGGTCAGGCTGGCAGTTCAAGTTCGACGACAGTAAACAACAACGGTTTAGGGCCAGGCACATCGGTTTTGGGGAATCGTAATTGGGATAATTCGAAAGTCCGGATCGATAAGTTAGGCTTGAAGTTTGATGCCAGTTCACAAGGTCTGGGCGTTGAGGAATTCGTTTACCGCCTGGAGTATTTTCAGGAACAATATGGTATACCTTGGTCTGAGATCATTCGAGATTTTCCACTTATAGTTTCTGGGCCAGCAGAGTCCTGGTATTGGTTATCACAGAAGACTAACAAGTATAGAGATTGGCCACAGTTGAAGCATTGTCTATTGAATCAATATCAATCTTCGAGATCGAATTTTGAAATTTTGACCGAATTAGCTCAAAGGAAACAACAGATGCACGAGACTATAGATATGTTTTTCCAGAATATGGGTCAGATTAGGGCCAAATTAGTCCAACCGATATCAGAGTATGATATGATTAAAATCATGAAAAAGAATATAAAAGAGAGCATTGGCAGAATTATATACCCAATACAAGTTTCATCAGTGGAGCAATTGAGAATAGAATGTAACGAGGCAGAGAAAAATTTTCCAAGACGCGACATGCGAAACATTCCTCCACCATCCCGTCCCATAAGGCAAATCAATGAGGTTTTTGTAGGATGTCCTTCCGAAAGTGATTATGAGAATCCAGATTATGAAGAAATATCGGCTATACAGTACAATCGTCAGGCAAGGGCACCTCTTAAGTGTTGGAATTGCCAGAAGACTGGGCATTCCTTTCGCGATTGTGATTCCACAACAAGAGCTTTATTTTGTTATAAGTGCGGCAGGCCAGGTACGGTTACTCCAAGATGTCCAACTTGTCTACAGGGAAACCTGAACAAGGGCGTGGAGAATGTCGGGGGGCCACGTCCACCACCGAGTTCCCCCACTTTCGAGGAATAAGAGCAAAAGAAGCTCAGAACTCAATTACTTTAGAACCAGACAAATCAGAGAATGAATATGAACCATGGATGAGACATTATTTACCAATGAGTATCCGCCAGCAAAATTATGATAAAGTGCGATCTAAGATTTTCGGAAAGGACAGTATCGAGATGGGTGAAAAACCCGTACCTAAGGTCCGAATTAAATTCAACGAGAAGAAGAAGAAATTTAAAGCTATTTTAGATTCCATTAGGAAGCTCGTCCAAGGGAAAGATCCAAGGGTTTATGCCGATGTCGAGGTGGAGGGAGTACCAATGAAAGGACTATTAGATACTGGTGCCACGGTTAGTGTACTCGGTAATGGTTGTAGAGAGCTTATAGAGAATTTGAATTGTAGTTTTAAGGAAATATATTCAAATGTTAGAACCGCCGGGGGTGGGGAACATAGGATTTTGGGAAAAGTAACCTTAGATGTAGTATATAAGGGTATGAAACGTAATTTAGATTTATATCTATGCCCCGATTTAGATCAAGAGCTATACTTAGGAATTGATTTTTGGAAGATATACCAATTGGCTCCGGATATAATAAAAGTTGATGGGATCGATATTGAGAAGGTCCAGAAAGATCTACTAGATGGGGATGATGAATACAAGTTGAACCCCCATGTTCTTGAGGAAAGGCAACAACAGAAATTGGATGAAGTTATATCGGAATTCAATACTTTTGAGGAGAAAGGACTGGGCCACACCAATCTGGAAAGACATGCAATTAAGCTTATAGAAGGCGCTGAGCCATTTAAAGATAGACATTATCCAATGTCACCAGCTGTGCAGGCTTTGGTATACGAAGAGGTTGATACCATGCTTAGGTTGAACGTCATCGAAGAGAGCAACAGTCCGTGGAATAACCGAACTACAATAGTTCGAAAACCAGGAAAAAATCGATTCTGCCTGGATGCCAGGAAACTTAATAAGCTCACAGTGAAGGATGCATATCCACTTCAGAACATCGATGGCATCCTGAGCAGAATCGATGAGACCCAATATATCAGTAGCGTTGACTTAAAATATGCCTTCTGGCAGATCGAGCTGGACGAGGAAAGTAAGCAATACACAGCGTTCACGGTGCCAGGACGACCCCTTTATCAATTTCGGGTCATGCCCTTCGGGCTATGTAATGCGGCCCAACGTCTGTGCAGGCTTATGGACCGAGTCATACCTCAACGCCTAAAGGAGAACGTGTTTATTTATTTAGACGATTTATTGGTTATCTCCAGCGATTTGGACGAGCACATACGTCTATTGAGGGAAGTCGCCAGATGCCTTAAGGAGGCTAATTTGACTATTGGCATGAAGAAATCTCGTTTTTGTTTTAAGGAATTGAAATATTTAGGTTTCATCATCGGTAATGGTGTTCTGAGAACCGATCCCGACAAGGTGGCGGCCATAAGAACGATAAGGATTCCAAAAACCCCCAGGGAGGTGAGAAGCTTTTTAGGAACAGCTGGGTGGTACAGGAGATTTATTAAGAACTTCGCGACTATATCGGCTCCGTTAACGGAGGCCCTGAGAAAGTCAAGGAAATTCGAGTTGACCAATTTGGCAGTTAAGGCCTTTGAGGATTTGAAAAGGGCATTGACGTCTGCTCCTGTTCTACGCCACCCAGACTTCTCAAAGAGGTTTTATATTCAGTGCGATGCCTCGGAATACGGTATTGGGGCTGTTCTTTTTCAATTGAGTGGAGCTAACGAAGAACACCCCATAGCGTTTTACTCCCAAAAGCTGAATGCATGTCAACGCAACTACAGCGTAACGGAGAAGGAGTGTTTAGCGGCGGTAATGGCTGTCAAGAGATTTAGGCCATATGTGGAAATGATGCCATTTACCGTCATAACAGACCACGCTAGCCTGAAGTGGTTGATGACCCTCAAGGATTTGAGTGGCAGGCTTGCGCGTTGGTCACTCCAGCTCCAGCCGTACGATTTTGAGATTGAACACCGAAAGGGTGCCGAGAACGTGGTTGCGGACATGTTGTCCAGATCTCCTCAGGATGTTACGGTTGAAGAGTTGTCCAAATATGATTTACTGGAGGTCGAATCGGAGGAATTCCGGAGCGAAGAATACCTCGACCTGATAAAAACTGTCACTGACAACGGAGATAAGTTGCCGGACCTTAAAATTCGTGATGGTCTAATTTTCAAAAAGACGTGTTTTGACCAGGAGCTTGAGGATGAAAATAAGTGGAAATTGTGGGTTCCGTCGACTGTTACGAGAGGAATTATACAAAGAGCTCATGATTCACCCACTAGTGCCCATGGCGGTATCACTAAGACCATTGAAAGGGTCAAGAGGTTCTATTATTGGCCAAAAATGACCACACAAATAAAACATTATGTGGCGAATTGTCAAGTTTGTCGAGAGAGTAAACCGTGCAATAAGATACTGCGGCCAGAGATTGGGCAGGAGGCTGTAACGGATCGCCCATTTCAAAAATTATATATAGATTTTTTGGGAAAATATCCGCGTTCGAAGAAAGGAAACGCATACATATTCATAGTTATGGATCATTTTTCCAAATTTACCTTCTTAAAGGCCATGCGAGAGGCCACGGCTAATAATGTTATCGAATTTTTGGTAAAAGAGATATTTAATAAATTCGGAGTTCCAGAACTAATTCATAGCGATAACGGAGCTCAGTTTGTTTCCAAAAGTTTCCAGGATCTAATGGAGAGGTATAAGATACGACATATGCGAACCGCGGTTTATTCTCCGCAATCAAACGCCTCTGAGCGAGTCAACCAGTCCGTGATAGCGGCCATAAGGGCTTACTTAGAGGGCGATCATCGTGATTGGGACCAGTATTTATCCGAAATTGAATGCGCCCTACGAACATCCGTTCATTCCTCCACTGGAGCTACTCCGTTCTTTTCATTGTTTGGATATCATATGTATTCCAGTGGCCTTGATTATCAGCTGGCTAGGAAGCTAGGTTCCATGACGGACCATGAACTCCAGCAGTTGCAGAGACCTGAGAAACTCGAATTGATTCGGGAAAAAGTCAAGCAGAGAATACATGAGGCGTATCAACGAAGTTCGACCCGATATAATAGGCGTGCACGTACTATTAAGTTTCTACCGGGACAAGAGGTGTACAGACGAAATACCGTTTTATCAGATTTTGCAAAAGACCGAAACGCGAAACTTTGCAAGAAATTCTTGAAATGCCGGATATTGAGACCCGTGGGAAATAACATGTACGAGCTGGAGACCTTGCACGGGAGGTTTATAGGTGTATATCACGTCAAGGATATTCAGATATAGTGCAATATAGATTTTAGAAAACTGTGATTATTAGTGCAATATTAGGATAATGCAAATTAGTGATTAAGTTCATGTTTGTTGGTTTGTATTCGTCCTAATATGTAATCACGTTCTATACTATAGTGCAATATAACTCCTTTCTGTGATATATACCGAAGTACCTGATTTTTGTTTGACCATCCGCATAATTATACATATCTTGTGATTTTACTTTTGGTAATTATATTGACCGATCCGTAATTATACCCATCTTTTTTGTAACTTTACATGTGTCATTTAGTGATAATTTACTAAATCTTTTATCACGGTGTTCGGCCAGTTTCTAGACCGCTTCAAATTCTCCTTATTTTTTTTTATATGAGAACTCACCCTGATTGGGATAATTATTCGAGCCTTTATGGCCTTCGTCATAGATGTTTTGAGGACTACACGTCTGAAAATAGAAAGGACACAAAGTAAATTCCTTATGAGGTGGACTCCGACTGATGTACTTCCCTAATAGATATCGTGAGGCCCGGCTTTTTAATATCAGGGTTGTGGGAGTTCCCCACGTTCATGGACATTATTTGGTCATGAGTTCAGGGCCCGCACACCAGCCCTTTCATCGGATCCTCGAAAGCCCAGGTGTTTTGTTGCGGGACAATATTTTTCGTCTCACAATAGGGCAAAGAAAAATTTGGCGTAGGTCTCCCCTGGTATGAGGCCTTTTTCGCCTACGTGGCGGCCTCAGGACCACGAATTATCTCCAGCTCCTATTGTTGGATTTGCTGGAGGAGCTGGAGAGATCTCCTGGGCACACGCGGACGGCAACCAGGCTTGTATCGTGCTATGGTTTGCCATGCACAGGCTGTTGTTATTTTTTTTTGTTCTTTGTTATGCATTCGTATGCCTGAGCCGCCAAAGGGATTTGGGGATGTAAGTTTTGTATTTCCACATTTTCAGCTGCACGGAGCAGGAAAAGGTCGGGAGATCCAAGACAACATCTGGCCATTCCATTAATGCGACTCAGGGTGCCCACGGAATGATTCGCGATTTAATCCCACTGCCTGAAGAAAACGTGGAGTGAGTATGGGGATGCAAGTTGTGGGTTTCTAGGATAGTTTCTCCCCGTGGGAGAAGAAACCACCTGGAAACTCACAACTGCATCTTGCCGATTCACTATCACGGTTCAGGGTGCCTCGAGGATTTTATTTTTATTAATTTTTTTTGTGGGTTTACTCCTTTTATCCTTTTAATTCTGCTGGTGTTTCTTGCTGCGTGCTGTCGGTGGGGAATGTGGTTTCTAATGAACAGCTGTTTTGTCGATTGACAGCTATCGCCGGATCGCGTTGCCAATACTGCCCACCGAATTACACTGGCCGAAATTGTTGTTGCCATCGTACTACCAGATAACGCAGTTTTCATTCAAAATCTGCGGTTTTGAAATTGAGCGGAGATTTTGCGAAAAGGAAAAACGCGTAGAGTGGCACAAATGAGAGACGAGAAATTAAAGATGGCCACTGGAAGGTAAAAGGCCTGTTTTGTTGGGGAATTTGAGTGAAAGCAAGGTAATAAAAGGAGGTATTCGGGGAATTTTCCCGAATAGTTTGGTTCAGTTATTGGCGTCATTGCATATACATTTTATTATTTTTCTGTGTTTTTTTTTTGTGGTTATTGCGAAGTAAGCCCGTGTATTTATTTGAATAAGCAAGTGGGAAAATTGTTAAATTACCTTGTTCTTGTTTTTAGTTATTTTTGATAAAATTTTAACTTCTAATTGTGGCGGAAAAACGGTCGTGCTTCTGTTTCTTATATTTTTTTTTTTTGTTGTCCAATACACGAAGTAAGTTATGATTGTGCCATAGATTGTGCCTAAGGGCTTTTACCAGTTATGTTCTTTTATATAGGACACAACGCCTCCTGGACGTCAGGAGGCTGGTATTTTTCTTCCCGTACTGATAATGAATTAATGAAGTATCTTGGGAAGCGGTCTTCTAATAGCCGACCGTGCCGTCCTGTTCCACCAGTTGCATCACAAACAGGAAATTGGACCAAATTTCCCAACACGAATCATAAAAAGGTAGGACGTGTAGTCTCTTATTGAATTTTACCGGCCAAATACACCCGAAATAATTAAAAAGTAAGGGAGAGACGACAAATCCTCCAGTCTTGGATTGGTGACTCTTTTTGTGTCACCCAGTTGAGGTTAGGCTCCCTCTGGCGTCCATGCCGGATGTTTATTTAACCATATCGAGAGGATAAAACAACCAAAGAGGTGTCAGGGCGATATACGATTTTGTGCATTTTTACGATATACGATATGGGCATATTAATGACCCCTAAACAAGAAATCTGAACCGGAAATATCATATGTATTTCCAAGCGACATAAATGATTTTTGCTGCCGTTTTCAACATTTGGATTATCTATATTTTTTATTATTTTTTTGTAAATATTGATTTGACATTTTAGTTTTATTGTTTTTTTTTAAGACCTCCATATATTTTTTTTATATTTCATATTATTTTTATTATATTTTATTTCTTTTTATATGTTAATTTGTAGGTCTCATTAACAGTTTTTTTTGTTCCTAAGCTGTGATAGGAGTTGCAAAGTAAATTCAATAATTCTTAGACCGAATCATAACTAGACCTTTTCCTTGGCTACTTGAGCTCATTTAGGTAGGGGTTTTGTCTAGGTATAATATTTTTTTTGGTAGTATTTTATTATGAGGAAAACTAGCCTTTATTAAGACAGTCTTTGCATATCCTAATTTTTTTTGTTCGATTGTGAAATCATTTCGGTTATACACAGGTCTTGCGGACCGTTCGTTTAATTGTATGACAATTTTTGTTAATATTAAATAATTGTTGTGTTTTGATAATTTTCCTTTTTTTGTTTTATTAGATTTGTTTTGACACTACATAAATATAATAGGCTAGATTTTTTTTTAAAGACCAAATCTTTTATTATTAATAAAATTATGTATTTTTGATTGTTTATTGTGCAAACCAAAGATGGTGTGGTAATTGTCTTTTCGAAAGGAGGTTTAACGTGAGGTAAGTGGTGTGGTGTGAGCGGGTTTTCGGGGCCATGATAACAGGAGGGGAATCCTCATGGCCATGGTGGGGTGGGCGACTGGGGGCCAACATCTGCCTCCCACTCAAGTGAATCTGTTTGTTGTGATTTTTGTTCGTTTTATGTTAGGACTTCTTATTGATTGCTGCGTACCTTGGGCCGAAATGACGGGTTGGGACCGCCCATGAGAAAACGGCGAGAGCTAGTCGAGGCACTAAGTCATTTCTAGGCCGCATAGAGGAACACGTAACAACTCTTCCGCTTGGCACCAGTTTTTGAATACACGGACACACTTTATAACTACTGGAGGTTTTTTCCCAGCAGAAATTTGAATTATGAAAACCTGATGTTAAATTCAAATAAATAGCCTAAAGGCTGGTACTACGTTTTTTTCTGAGGAAAAATTTCCCAAAATCGTTCTTTCAGTGGTTTGACAAGGTTACCACATTTGCCAAAATGTTGTAATTTACATATAAATATTAATATGGCACCAATCAATTTATCAGCTGCTTACGTACATGTGTACACACAAATGTGAGTGTGTGGACCGTTCTCAAAATCATATATGTTGTTGTAATTGCAACCAAAATCCACCCATTCGATTTTTTCCCCAAGATGAAAAAACAAGTTATAGCGCAATGAACATTATTCATGAATATTTTCCACTTATTTTTTTATATGGAGTTCAACTCGAAAAGAGAGTAAAAGTTGTGCTCATTCTTCTGCAAATTTTTACTGGGAAAATACGCGAACAGACCTTATAAATACACTATGTGTTCTCGCGTACTCAAAAATTTGTGCAAATTTGAACAAATTATTACTGGAAGTCGTTCTCATATATTATTTGCTAGCAGAAGAGAGCAGGAGTGTGGTGAGAGCGAACAAAATTTTGAAAGTTGTGTTATTGTTGTAGCCACATTTACATGTGAAGGTGGCGAAGTTCGTCAGGCTCCTGTAAGTTTGCAAGCTCGTTCCGGCCCAAAAGACCGATCGCCGGGGGATTAGGAAGACTATTGGCTATTTAAAGGCGTCCGTAACTGCTGTTTTCTGAAAATCAGCTGTTTAAATTCAAATAAATAGCAAAAGAGAGTAAAGACTGTGCTTACTCTCCTGCAAATTTTTAATGGAAAAGTACGCGAACAGACCTACTTTCAATTGTTTTTCTACCTCCAAGCAACAATCATATGTTTCCGTTATCATCATGTAAACGTCATCGCTTTCGCTCTCAATTAGGGCATCAGTCTTAGCACAATCAGCTGTCATTGTCCAACACTGAAAAACCCAAAGAGACAGGAAATATCGTAAACAAAAAAAGTCGTCGTATTTCATTACTTATTAAGAATTAATAGGACATTGCATATTTTTTACATTAAAAGTATTAAGAAGTAAGAAAAAAAAACATGGAACAGCAACTAGAGAGAGCTTTAAATGAAATGTAAGTAATGCGCATATAAGGGAAATAGTTGCTTTAACCATTTCTAATAAATTTTCTTTCTGCAGCAATTCACAGCCAGATACTGTGGGATGTCTGATAACCAATCGTCAGGGCCTTTGTCTAGGAGGTGAGTTTTGCAGTTACCACTTGTGATTATAGATTTTATCAGTTTTTCCCATGTTTCAGCTGCTGGTAAAATTAATCCCAAAATGTCTGGTGTTGGTATGGCCTTATCAGAGCAAGTGTGTAAATTGGAACCCAACCTAAACCCACCCACTATTGTACTGTATAGTGGGAATAAGTAAGTTTTTTTTAAGTCACTTTCAGAGCTTTATACCCTATAACACAGTTTTGTAACTTTGCAATAGCTACAAAGGATAGGAAAATTAGGCCACCCACCCTTATGACTGCTGATGGCTGACTCAGTATTACTTTTAGATTTGATTAATAGCCTGTTCGTGAATGTCGTACAAAAACCACAAATTAGTTTCTTCAAACAAAAGCGTGTGTTCACAAATTGCAACAGGCTTTGTTGTTGTGGTAACCACAAATATTGTACTTGCATGTGGGTTTAGCGATTCTTGGTAAGCTTCCTTTGTGAAGCAAGGTAGTTGTTGTTGTTGTAGCAGTGTGTTGTACACTGAGGTGGCAGCCCTTGCCGATGATGAACTTCATCGGGTCAATCCGGTACGCACAACCGGCTGCCATGGGATGGTGTAGCAAGGTAGTCTCTGCGCATACTTGGATGTGGACGGTTACAATCCTTGTTAAACTTCCTTTGTAAAGCAAGGTCGTACCTATGCGTATTCCACGGTTGCAGGGGGAACGACAGACTTTATTAAGTGTCTATTTATGACTTCTTGTTTTCAAAAGGTAATATTCAATTTAACATCTACATACATAGATGTTTCCCTATCCTTTAGGGAACTGCAGATATTTCTCTCATGTCATTGAGCAAAGTCCTATTCAAGTTTTAGCACAATGATATAGGATCTCCCTTTTTGAAAAACCATCACTTCGGCCCGAGGTTGCAGTAGTGAACTGATTGTTGGATTGATGTATCTTAAATTCCTAGTTTGTGATATGTTTGACGAGTGGTTGTTGCTGTTGTAGCAGTTTATTGTGTTCTATATTTCGTCTGCTTGGTTGTGTTGAGTGTCAAGACGCAGGAACTCTGCGACTAAGATGGGGTGCGTCCACAGGGATCTGGGTCTGAGTCGAGTGAGTCTGGCTGGGCAGTTAAACAGGTGACGTGTATCATGCGGTCCCTGGTTACAATCGGGACATACATCTTGCACGTCGGCATCAATCCTTGCTCTGCAGGAGTTCAGGAGGCTGCATCTGTCGGAACGTAATTGAGCCAGAACTACTCTGGTTTGCCGGGGGAGGTCGATTTCTTCAGGTGCAACGGTCGTTCTCCAAGCACTACATACACACAGTAGCCATTTCCAGCATTTGCTACCGTGTCTGCATGCATGTTGTCTAGACCTGCTTGATATGCCGCTTGATCTAGAGGTTCTCTTTTGTAACGCTGAACCTCACGCTCTAGTTCATGTAGATCTACCTTAAGGCTTCTGGGCGGTGGATGTCTATCCACAAGATGATGATTTGAATGGTCTCTGCGATAATGTGTTGACGAGTGGTGTAGAGTATAGGCTCGACTTTGTCTTGAAAATTAATTTCCTAATTCCATTTTCCTTTTACTCTTTTTTTTCAGACGTTGTATTATCCAAAAGGATGGCGAAATAACTGGCATTATTTATAAAGACAGTTCTAATTAGTTCTAATGAATTAGAAAACTCTAAACAGTCCCGTAGATATACATGAAGGGGTATGAATTCGCTGAATTGCAACTGGACAAATTTGGATTTGTCCAATTAATTTAAGTTACAATTTATCGTAGAATAAGTATTAGACATTCTGAATTGTATTGTGAATTGTAAAATGAATTTTGTAGCATGTAAGAGGTTATATATTAGTTAAGCTATTGTGAATTTCTAGTAATAAGTATTTTAGTACTATAGCTCCCTTGCATTTCCTCTTGCTTAATTCTGGCACTTCTTTTCCAACGGCAGCAAGGTGAGCACACAACATTTCCCCCCTCTCTTATCCCCAATAAATCCTGTACTCCTTATACACCACATACCGAAACTTAACGCCTTCTCATTTTTTCCTCTTCTCATTACCTCAATATACACTTATCATTCCTCTTGGCATGAGGAATAATAAGTAACATCACCTACATTACAGTCCACACATCATCCCCCAAGGGAACTCCAATTGTGACGTCATCCGCTCTCTCATTCCACTTACCCCCCCTCTGCGTCTAACTGGAACCCCCCAAAGTTGTGCATGGTCCTCCGAAACCGTCCACTGAGAAACCATAAATTGAGGTAAATCCCATCAGCATCAAACATACATAGTTGTTTGTCATCATTTCGGTAAGTGAAACCTGTTGTGTTCGTAAAAGAAGTAAAAAAAACAAAAAAGCAACATACATTACATACACACTTAAAAACGTTCGAGTGACAAAAACCCCAAAAAAAGGAGATAAAAATTACACCAAAACGCACTGTGAAGGCAAATTGCATGTGGAAAATTGCAAAAAAAACGCATTTTTTAATGCGATGTGATATGGGAAAATCTGTGTAGAATCCCTTAAAAGAGATAAATAAAAATTTGTTATTTATTAGAATTTGTCAGCTCGTCTCATTCTCACTTAAAAAGTGTGTATGTAATTGCTTTACGTTTTTTTTTAAAGGTAGAATCGTCTATTGTGAGAGGAAAGTGCTAAAAGTGCAAAGAAAAAGTGTGATTTCTGTCTGTCCGCGTGGGTTGGACACGGAGAAAAAGTGTTATTTTTTGTTGTACACGTCGCTGGAAAATTGCATTAAAACTTGATGTCATTTCGTGTTTTTTTTTTTTTTTTTTTTTTTGCTGGCAAAAATCCCGTTAAAGTCAAATGAAAGTCGTTTAAAGTTTTCATAACGGATAAAAATCACAAAAAAAAAAAAAAAAAAAAAAAAAACAAATATATATTCAAAGCAGAAACATAAAAATCGGAATACATAGTCCGTTCTATATACAACGCAAAGTTCAACGATCGTTTCGTACAGTGTATAAAGGAACGGAGATTAATGTAAATTCTCTCTCTTTCTCTCTCTCTCTTCCTCTCGATATCTCTCTCGCCAAAAGCAAAGAAAAGAAAAGCAAAAAAAAAAAAAGGCACTCAGACAGACAGACACGCACTTTAAGAAGAAGAGCTTAGTTCACATTTTGAATATGTTTGGAGTAAAGTAGATGTGCAAGTGAAAAGCAAAAGGAAAAAAAAAAAATCAAGATTTAAACAAAAAAGTGCAACAGGCAATAAATAATTAAAAGAAGGCAAATTTAAGTTGTGAAGAGGCAAATGTGCTAGAAAACAAAAGGAAAAGGTGCATTATTGTTGTTCACATGTTGTAAAGCTAACAAAAAGCTGTACATTTCGAAAATTTTGTTATAAAGGAAAAAAAAAGAGATAATTTGTGGAAAGGCGGCAAGTGAATTTAAAAGAAACGAAAACGAAGAAAAGCAACCTATCACACTCACATACAAACATAGTTAAAATCCGACAACACATAACAATTTTAAAAGAAATTATAAAATTTTATAAAGAAAAGGTGTTAAAATTGTTCAATAGTAAAAGCTGGCCGCCAAAAATATAAAATATTGCACAGTGGTTATAAAATATTGCACATTGTGTTCTAATATTGCCCATTGTTATAAAATATTGCACGTGGTTAAATCTATTGCACCGGTTTTTATAAAATATTGCCCATTGTTATAAAATATTGCACGTTGTTAAATCTATTGCACCGGTTTTTACAAAATATTGCTCGTTGTTGTTGTATGTCGCTCGGGTTTTGTGAAATATTGCACGTTGTTACAAAGTATTGCACAGCCCTATAAAATATTTCAGTTTTCACAAAATATTGCACAAATCAAAATCGTCAACCCACTCTCTTATACGCAATTTATTCCACAGGAATTGAAAAGTCAACCCTTTTTTTTATTCACGGGTTGTGTTAAACAATTGAAAAATCACAACGCCATTTCCATGTTATTGCACATTTCGCAGTTGTTAACCCGCTCTCATAAAGGCTTAATTCGTTGGAAAGAAAGCTAAAAATTTGAACCTTTTTTGTGGGCAATTTATGTTAAAATTTATACACATATTCAGAAGAATTACGAAATCACAACCTTAATAGTATTGCACACTCCTAATTGCTGACCCGCTCTTGTGAACACCTTATTTAGGAAAATATAAATATTGCAAGTTAAATTGAGAATATTTCGCCATATCACAACGCTATTTTCATATCACAGCTCATATGCTGACCCACTTTCATGCATGCTAAATCATACCAAAAGAAAAAATAAAAACAAATTTCCTATTAATCACCTACTTATGTGGGGTTTATTTTGGCAAAATATTGTACAATTATGAACATCACCACAGCGTGATATTATTGCAGAGAAGCTTGTTTAAAAATATTAAAATATTGCACAATTCCGATACCATCACAGTTTTTATATTGCACTGGAGTTGATTAAAAAGTAATATATTGCACTAAATAAGGCTCTTACATCTAAATCACAGCACTGTAGTTTTTATTGCACGGCTCCCTCACATATTTGTTATATTTTCATAATTATTGGACAATTCTATTCCTTTTTTTTTTGCAAATTGAAATTATCCATCAAGCAAACAAACGTAAACAAAGAAAACAGAAGAAAAAAAAAAAAAAAACTAACCCACCAAAGCAACAGAGTTATTACAAGAAGAAGAACAAAAAAAAAAAAAAGATCTGACCGAAAAACGTAAAGCATAAACAAAACAGAAGGGCGATTGCCTGTCTTGTTGGTTGGAAGTAGAAGGAGACAACATACGCGCCAATTTGCCCCTCAGGCTGTTATTAATACGTATGAGTGTATGTATATGCATTTTCTAGGGTCTCGTTTGTGCTGCTTGCTTCATACGCATTCACTCTGCCGCTGATTGATAGGCAGAGCCCGCAGTAGTCAGCCACCTGATAGACACAGACCCCCCCCCCACATACCATCATTATTTATTCTCGGCAAGTTTGTTTTGCGCTTCTGACTCTCATTGGAAGTAGTCATATGAAGATCAAAACAAACCACCAAATACGCGGTGTTGCCAGACTGGTGATTTTGTAACGGGTTGTGGGATTGTATTTTTTTTCTTGGGAAAATTTCCTCGGTTATGTTAATTGACGGAAAACCGTAAACCGTCCAGGGAAATCATTCTCTTCCGTCAGAAAACATACACTGAAAGAAAAAATACACTCAAAGAGAAATACAATCAAAAGGGAGAAGGGAAAAAAGAAAAACACGCTCAAGGAAGAAATTCACTTAAAGAATTGTCTCAAAGAAAAGCTACACTCAAAGAAAAACTACACTGAAAGAAAAACTACACTCAAAGAAAAACTACACTGAAAGAAAAACTACACTCGAAGAAAACTACACTTGAAAAAAAAAAAAAGTATTCTCAAAGAAAAAAAAAAAAAAAACTCCACTCAGGGAGAATACACTCAAAGAAAAATTACACTTGAAGAAAAAGTACACTCGGAAAAAATAATACAGCGGCATTGCATTCGTGCAAATCATTCAATTCATATGTAATTTGGATTGATAGTTAGGGAATTGTTTACGTACTAACAAACCCAACACATATATGAACTAACCCCTTTTTTACAAACCATATACATTTCCTTTACCTGATTTTCAGCCTTATGTGCACTTGTTTAACAAGTTGATGAGAAAATCAGATATATTTGAAGAAATTTATAAGGCGTATGTGGGTTTTTGAACGTTGAAAGGTTCATTTACACATACGATCAAAAACCAATCCGTGATAATTTTCAACAAATATCGTCTAAACAATATTGTGAAATTAAGATTTTTTTTGCTTGCTTCTCGAAAAAAAAAAAAAAAAAAAAAAAACGGAAATTTCTCCGTTGAAACATTCGCAAACTCGTGAATCTATCTACGAGAACAATATATTCGTCTCCCAGTAAAATTCAATTTTGAGTGAATTCTCATTCACTGTTGTACATAACTTTCTAGTTCAATGAAAAGTTGGATTATTGTTCGTAGAGCTATGAATTATTTGAAATAACGCTAAAATCTTGCCTTTAATGTTCTCATATTTGAAGTCTAAGACTACCCATTAGACTACCGCAAAGAAGATTCTGACTTTTAAATTATATTTTTGGCATTTAATGCAGAACCCGCTACTTTACTAGTCCAGAATCTTATCACCGCTCTTTCTATCTAAAACGATTTGGTTACCCATCGAAGCTTTGCACTCGCTATAAATTTCAACCGCAAATCGAAATCGTTTACACTCCTTGTGTTTTCAAAGGCCAAGAGATTTCTAACCACATTTCACACAAATAATTCATCTACATCCCTATCTCAAACCAGAGCTGAAAACTCTGTACTCTTCTCTTACTAGTTCTCTTGCTCAGCGTTGTACGAACTCGGTACAAAATGAGCGTGGAAAAGGCATCTGCGAATCTCACTTCCCAACCTTCGGTATCTGATACCAATACCGGTGCTGCTCCCCCAGCGCAGACCTCGTTAAGTAATGACAAGTTCCTGTTTGATTGTGATCATTTGATCAACTTCTGCACTCAGTTTGAGCAGTGTGAGATCCAAGATCAAACGGATTCGGTATTGGAAGTAAGGTTGGAGGACTTGGAGCATAGGTGGCAGCGACTTCAGACTACATATGAGAGTCTTATGCTAGCTCCGAGAGGTACCAATTCGAAGGACTTTAGAGACAACGCACTGGTTAATTTTAATGCCAGCTCAGAGGCCTATTATACGGCGAGATCCCAAATACTCGATATGCTAAGAATATCTGGTGGAAATACTCGCCAGAATGCAAGGCACAGCCTTATTCCGGCTTATATTCCCCAACCAGCCGCTAATCACTCGTCTCATGATGTTGCTGACAGTTACATCAAAGTCCCTCCCTGTGATACCGAGATATTCAAGGGAGGTTATGAAGAATGGCCGTCATTTCGTGACATGTTCACGGCGGTCTACGCGGACCATCCAAAATTGACCCGAGCTCAAAAGTTATATCATCTGCGAAATAAGACTAGAGGTGACGCCGGTGCCATAGTCAAGCGATATGCGCTCTGCGATGAGAACTTTGATCTTGCTTGGAGTGCCTTGAAGGCTCGCTATGAAAATAAGCGAGTCTTAGTAGACAATCAACTGAAGATTCTCTTCAGTATCCCAACTGCCACTGTGGAGAACAGTGAAGCAATTCACAGGATTCAATCCACAGTTAACGATTGTCTCTGCACCCTCAGGACACTTAACGTCAATGTTGGAAGCTGGGATCCAATTTTGTTGTACTTGGTATCGACCAAGTTGCCAGATGAAACACTGGCTCTCTGGGAACAGTCTCTCACATCTCACCGTGAGCTTCCCACTTGGAACCAGCTGGATGAATTTCTCATCAGCCGCTATGAAATCGTGGAACGCCTTTCGAGCATGAAGGCCACGAAAACCAGAGGTTCGCTCCCGTCTCAGAACAGTGGTAAGATACAAACTTACCACTCGCAAGAAAAGCTAAGCTCTTCTTGCCCCCTGTGCAATTCCGACCACACTATAAGAAGCTGTGGGCAATTTCGAAAATATTCCGCACAACAACGCAACGAATTTGCACACAGGCATAAGTTGTGTATGAATTGCCTCTCCTCGTCTCATCTCAAGACAAATTGCAAGAGTATAAACACTTGCATCATATGTCACAAGCCACACCATACTCTGCTGCACTTTAGGGGTAAGCCAGAAGAGAAGACTGATGATCGCCCAAATCATTCTAATCACGAAGACAACAAGAGTCACGCGAAATCTTCGGGCGTAAGCCCAAAAGACACCTCTCTTAATGAAGCTCCCTCCACTTCAAGCGCCAATCGCTCCTCTCATGTTCAGGCTAATTTCTCATCCAACAACGAGACGATTTTACTACGAACAGCTCTAGTTCGTGTTGAACATCAAGGGGAGTTGTTCACTTTGAGAGCCCTGATTGATCCCGGTTCTCAACGAACCTTTATAACCCAACGAATTCAGAAGCGCTTGCAAATTCCCACTTCCAGAGCGCACTTCGAAATTTTTGGTATTGGAGAACAGACTCAAACTTCGGAAAAGGAATGCCAACTCGTCATTGTCGCTGAAAAATACGATGTTCGCTTCACAGTCTCGGCAATAGTTCTGCCTAAAATGACAAAATGGCTACCCTCTGTTTCATTTGAAGTTTCAAATCCCTCAGATCTGGAGGAACTTGATTTAGCCGATCCAAACTTCAATAAATCCGCTCAAATTGACCTAATTTTAGGCAATGATTCTGAACGCTTCATCAGCATGGAAGGAATCAGAAAGAACGTATGTGGCGATACCTCAGCATACAATACAGTATTTGGCTGGGTATTGAGCGGTCCAATGCAAACTGAAAGAATTTTCTCATTTTCCACTAACGTGGTTGAATCCGAGGATATAAAAATAAGCGAACTTCTGAGAAAATTCTGGGAGCAAGAAGAGGTACCCATGGCTCCCCCTCTTTGTGAGGAAGATCAGTTTTGCGAAGAGTTCTACTCTAAAACTACCACCAGATCCCCGGATGGTAGATACATCGTGAGACTGCCTTTCAAGGCAGAGTTCTCCGATTCCCTGTCTCTCGGCTCTTCTCGCTTTCTCGCTCTAGCTCAATACAATCGTATGGAGACAAAGCTCTCTGATGACCCCGAGCTAAATACAGAGTACAATTCAGTGTTAAGCGAGTACCTTTCTCTCGGTCATGCTGAAGAAACCTCTTCTCAGGAGATAAACTGTTATGGGAAATACAATTCCTTTTATCTCCCTCACCACGCCGTCATTCGTCCAGAGCATAAATCCACAAAGGTGAGAGTTGTGTTTAATGCGTCTCGTAAGAGCAAATCTGGATACTCTCTGAATGACGTGCTGCACACTGGGCCTACGCTACAAACCGATTTGACATCTGTTATCCTCGGCTGGCGCAGATACAGATATGTATTCTGCGGGGATATTCAAAAAATGTATAGGCAGATATGGTTGCATCCAATCGATAGAGCCTATCAGCGAATACTTTTCAGGCCGGATCCTACGGGACCGGTAAAAGATTTCGAACTAAAAACGGTTACCTTTGGCCTCAACTGCGCCCCGTTTTTAGCCATCCGCACCCTTTTGAAACTGGCCGCTGACTCTGAGAACAAATTTCCCAATGTCGCAGAGACATTGAGGAAAGAGACATATGTCGACGACATTTTGTCCGGAGGCTTCTCTATTGAAGACACCATTCAAGCGCAAGGGGACATAATCTCGGTCCTTGCGCAGGCAGGGTTTCCCCTTGTCAAATTAACCGCGAACGACCCACAATTACTGGCAAACCTCCCACCCGAAAGTCTATATAACTCAGACTTCTTGCGTTTCCATGACTCTAGCACTACCAAGACTCTGGGTATCAAATGGAATGCCCTAACTGATTCATTCAGTTACACCCTCAGCGCTATTCCAACCGACCAGCCTATGAGCAAACGCAAAGTTCTCTCCGCCGTCGCTCAACTATTCGATCCTGCAGGATGGGTTGCTCCTGTAGTGATCAAGTCGAAAATTCTGATGCAGCAACTTTGGCTTGAAGGGCTGGATTGGGATGACGAACTAAGCTCGGAAACTCTGGGAAAATGGAATTCTCTGGTCTCTGACTTGGGTCACATTGGGTCGATTTCCGTTCCCAGATGGCTGCAGTACCATCCCTCTGATACCGTGGAGATTCATGGGTTCTCTGACGCATCTCAAGCGGCAATGTGTGCATGCGTATACATTCGGTGTCAGACCTCCAAGTCTGTAGTGTTCTCGAATTTGTTCGTGGCGAAAAGTAAAGTGGCTCCTCTGAAGCCTGTATGCCTTCCACGTTTGGAACTCAATGGTGCCTTCCTCCTAGCGAAACTTGTCAACTATGTGGTGTGCTCGTTCGACATGAACATTAGTGGCATCACGCTTTGGACAGATTCGTCTATTGTTCTTGGTTGGTTAACAAAACCACCATGGACCTGGGAAACATACGTGGCAAATCGAACTTCCAAAATTCATGATCTTCTACCAGAGGGAACATGGCGACATGTACCCACCCACGACAATCCAGCCGACCTCGGTACGAGAGGCTGTAGGCCGCAAGACCTCGCTTGCAATTCATTTTGGTTTCATGGCCCGAATTGGCTGACAAACCCACCGTCAGAATGGCCAGACAGAAACCCTTTGATCTCTCCCGAAATGAGAAAGCGCCTGAATATTCAGGTTATGCACGAAACGGTAGAAGATCCGGACATCTTGCTTAGATTTTCGTCATATCCCCGAGCATTGAGAGTAGTGTCTTATATGCTTAGATTCTGTCATAACTGTCTTAGTGGACGCAGGGGTACCACGAGGATTTCCTCTTCGATTCTTACCCAAGAGGAGGTAAAACGCACAAAATTTCGCCTCATAATGTTGGCACAGATGAAATGGTACCCAGAGGAGTACAAGCAGATCAGTAGATCTGAAGAATTGTCCAACAAAAGCTCACTGCTCTGTCTAAATCCCTTTTTAGACCAGGAAAGAGTCCTTCGTGTGAATGGTCGTCTCGCTGCCTGTTCTTTACCCTATAATGAACGTTACCCCATCATACTTCCTGGGAACTCTCGGCTTTGCCATTTATATCTACTCCATTTGCACGAATTTCTCGCTCACGGTGAATGCATCCTCATGTGCCGGATGATTCAAACGGAGTTTCACATCTCACGTCTCAAACCAAGGGTGAAAGGCATTATTCATAAGTGCAAAACCTGCATCATATTCAGGAAACGATCTTGCGTCCAGATAATGGCTCCGCTCCCTCCTGACAGATGCACCATTACACCAGCATTTCACGTGACTGGTATAGATTTTGCAGGACCCTTTGAGATTAAAAGTTCATCTCTACGCCGATCCCCTCTCTTGAAAGGCTATGTGAGCATTTTCGTGTGCTTCGCCACCAAGGCCGTACACTTGGAGCCATGCTCCGAGCTTTCCACGGCGGCATTTGAGGCCGCTTTTTCTCGTTTTCTTGGGAGGCGAGGCCTACCTAGAAAGGTAGTATCGGATAATGGCAGAAATTTCGTAGGTGCAAGTCGAAAGATGCTGAAAGAATTCAGAAGTTTCATTCAGGTAGCAGCGAGTGACATTGCTGGAAAGTACGCTACCCAAGGCTTTGAGTGGCAGTTTATACCCCCCCATGCTCCACATATGGGTGGCCTTTGGGAATCGGCCGTGAAGTCATTCAAACACCATTTCAAACGAGTAGCAGGCGCTCATCTCTTCACTTTCGAGCAATTCGCTACCGTTCTCGCTCGGATTGAAGGAGTTCTAAACTCCCGTCCAATCTCTGCTGTCTCTGAGGATCCGAACGACCTCACAGCTTTGACTCCCGGACACTTTTTGAAAGGCTCACCAATTGTGGCTTTTCCCGAGCCTCTTGCCCCAGACCTCTCCCTTATAAACAGGTGGCAGAGACTGAAGGCGATACATCACCAGTTCGCTATTCGATGGAAAGAAGAGTACCTCAAAGCTCTTCAAAAGCGATACAAGTGGAAAACCACTTCTCCCAATATAAAGGTCGGCGATCTCGTAGTCGTAATGGACGATCTACTGCCGCCTAGCGACTGGCGACTCGGAAGAGTGGCTAGGACGCATAATGGTCCCGATGAAAATGTAAGAATAGCCGATGTCCGTATCGCCTCGGGCATCATTACTCGACCGATTGTCAAATTGTGCCACTTGCCCTTGCTCGATCAACCCCAATAATAGACCCAGTGTATTGCTATCTCGATGCATGACAATCTCTGCTTTTCAACCCTCCCATCTCATTTCATTTTCCATTTCATCCCTTCATAGACATCTCACTCACCTCTCGGTTCATTTTCAGATTTACAATGCGTGCCCAGGAAGTGTACAAATGTACTCTGTGCCAAAACCGCCATGGCCTCCGGTACTGCCCAAAATTCATCAAGATGACCGTGGAGGACAGAAGGGTGGCAGTGCTAAGGCACAAGTACTGCCGGAACTGCCTGGCCAAAAGCCATATTGTGGACGATTGCCAGTCGATGGAAACTTGCAGGAAATGTGGGTTCCAGCACCATACAATGCTGCACCCACGGAAAGTAGCCCTAAAACCCAAAGACTCCAGCGCTACCAACCAATCTACCCCATCAAGACATCAACGCCAAGAGCCAAGAAGACCCAACAATGGCCAATCCACCTCATCTCAGTCCCAACGAAAACCAGCAAGGCCCAACGTAAGCGTCAAATCACGCCTAGGCCAGCGTAACCAAGTGTCAGCTGGGCAACAGCAACAACAAAAAGCCAGAAAAACCAACAGGCCCAAGGGCCAAAGACACCACCAACAGCCTCAACGCAAGCCTCAACGCAAACCCCAGTCAACCACGACACCGTCAACCAATCAGCCCAATCACTTGATCCTCTCAGAGGCCATCAAGTCCCTGGCGACCGTGCTTTGCGCCTCATCAACCAATTTTGCGTAACCGCAAGGCCGGCGCCATGGACAAATTTGGATTTGTCCAATTAATTTAAGTTACAATTTATCGTAGAATAAGTATTAGACATTCTGAATTGTATTGTGAATTGTAAAATGAATTTTGTAGCATGTAAGAGGTTATATATTAGTTAAGCTATTGTGAATTTCTAGTAATAAGTATTTTAGTACTATAGCTCCCTTGCATTTCCTCTTGCTTAATTCTGGCACTTCTTTTCCAACGGCAGCAAGGTGAGCACACAACATTTCCCCCCTCTCTTATCCCCAATAAATCCTGTACTCCTTATACACCACATACCGAAACTTAACGCCTTCTCATTTTTTCCTCTTCTCATTACCTCAATATACACTTATCATTCCTCTTGGCATGAGGAATAATAAGTAACATCACCTACATTACAGTCCACACATCATCCCCCAAGGGAACTCCAATTGTGACGTCATCCGCTCTCTCATTCCACTTACCCCCCCTCTGCGTCTAACTGGAACCCCCCAAAGTTGTGCAGCAACAAATATCTTTTATGCATATTTTTGCCATTTTGAGATAACAAACGGAAAAACAAAACAGTGTATCAGGTCAAACAACCACAACGTGCTAAATGTGCCGCGTTAGTAGTACTTTGGACGAATGTCTCAATCATTCATGCTTCCATTTGTGATTAAATGTTAATTATATGAAATATATATAAATTTAGTTTACATACGTACTACTTCTACTTCTAAAATATGTAGATTTAAGATTAATTTTTTTCATTATATGCATAAGCAAAACTCAAATTTAAAATTTTTTTGCATCTATACAAAATTTGTATAAAACTATTTCCGAATCAAATAAAAACCTAAGTAGGAAAACAAGCAAATGTGATTTTTAATAAAAAAAGGTTTAAAAATGATTTAAATTGATGTATTATAGATAGTCTGGACGCCCCGGTAGCCGATTTGGTATCGTGCTTGGATTACCAGTGCAGGGGAGGAAATCGACCTCCCCCGGCAAACCAGAGTAGTTCTGGCTCAATTACGTTCCGGCAGATGCAGCCGCCTCAATTACCACAGAGCTAGGATTGATGCCGACGTGCAAGATGTATGTCCCAATTGTAACCAGGGACCGCACGATAAATGCCACCTGTTTAACTGCCCGGCCCGGCGTCCCTGTGGACGCGCCCCATCTTAGTCGCAGAGTTACTGGGTCTTGACACTCAACAGAATCAAGCAGACGAAAGATAGAAGACAACAAAAATAACAACCGGTGCAGGGGTCGTGAGTTCGATTCCCGCCAGAAGCCATGGTCTGTCGCTACTAAGTAAGTCTAAGTGAGTCTGTAAAGGACTGCCACTCTTAACTAACCTAACCTTACCATTATATATAGTTTAGGAGGCCACCGTGGCGCAGAGGTTAACGTTGGTTATCCCCTTACTAATGCTGGTTACATATGTGAGGTATCCTGCCATGTTAAAACTTCTCTACCAAGTGGTGTAGTTAAATGGCAAGCCGTTTGGACTTGGCATAAAAAAGAAGGCCCCCTTATCATTGAGCTTAAACTTTAATTGGGCTGCACTCATTGATGTGAGAGAAGTATCCCCTGTTCCGTTATGGAATGTTAATGGGAAAAATTTTATTTTAGGTAAGATATATTGGGTTTCCCAAAAAGTAATTGCGGATTTTTTAAACGAAAGTAAATGCATTTTTAATAAAACTTAGAATGAACTTTAATCAAATATACTTTTTTTACACTTTTTTTTTTCTAAAGCAAGCTAAAAGTAACAGCTGATAACTGACAGAAGAAAGAATGTAACTACAGAGTCACAAGCTGTGAAAAAATTAGTCAACGCCGACTATATGAAAAATCCGCAATTACTTTTTGGGCAACCCTAGCTATGAAATTTTCTGAGGATGTGAAAATTACTCTATTCCAATATCTCATGGTACCCAACAGGGACCATTTATATGTGTAGTCGACTCAGGCTAAACGAAATTATAACTATTTGGTATTCACTCTAGTCTTGAGAAGATAAAATATGCCCTCTGCTATCGTTGGATTGGGAAAAGGCTTTCGATAGCGTTGACCATTTTGTCTTGGTCAGAAAACTTCACCGGTTTTTTGGGCTTGGTCTAGATGCCTGTACATTGTTTTGCTCATATCTTTTTGGCAGAACACAATATGTGCAGGTCCATGGTGTTCGGTCGAATATTTTGCCTGTAGGTTAGGTTAGGCTTAAAAGAGGGTGCAGATATTAATCCGACCCATGCCACTATGGACATACACCTAAGCCAGTAATCGGCTTGTTGTGCGCCCTAAAAACTACAATTTAAAGTAACCTCTAAAAAAAAATTTAAGATAGGAATTCCGTGCTACTTACAAAATCCTTAATTGTTTTCAATGCCACTCCCCTAAGTTGGTTCATGTCTGATATTGTGTCTCCACCTAAGTACCGGTATCTGTTGAACGCGTAAGCCGGGCAATGACAAAGGAAATGCTTCAACGTCTCATCATTTTGCCAGTAAGAAGCAGAGTCCTTTAGGCCTCCATTCTTGGGCCACTTCTTTTCATAATTTTTATAAATGACCTCTTTGAGTGTTTTGACACATATTGTTTGCCCTTTTCTTATGCCGATGATGTGCAGTTGCTGTTCCGGGGCGATATTTATAACATTGATGTTCTACAAGCCAAGATTGATTTCGTAACAAGCTCATTACATAATTGGAATTGCAATCCCATGGCAGCCGTTTGTATGTACCGGATTGACCTGATGAATTCCGTCATCGGCAAGGGCTGCCGCCTCAGTGAACCACACAGCTACTACAACTACAACAACATAATTGGATGAGTTCCAACAGCTTCTATGTTAATGCTTCTAAGACTAAGGCTTTACATTTCTCTACTCATCCCGGCATTCAACTGAATTTGTCTTATAAAGGTGAGGACATTGATTTTGTAAATAGTCTGGTACATAGTCTGCTTGGGTGTCACCATTGATCATAAACTCTCATTTGATGTGCATATCGATAACGTAGTTAGTCGTTAGTTAGTAGTTAGTAATGTAGCACTTCGCCAGCTATACAACTGTGATCTAATGTTACCACTTCCATTAAAGGAGAGACATGTACATGCTTTGATAATGCCACATATCCTTTATTGTAGTGATGTTTTTTGTGCAACTACGACTGAAAACCTTAGAGGCTTAAACTTGCAGTACATGGAGTAGTCCGTTATCTGTATTCAGTTCGGTGCTATACCCATATTTCTACTTAAGTTATCGATTTTTTGAATGTTCCTTCCTGAAGTTTAATGATTTCAGATGTCTGATAATTTTCCACAAAATATTTAAAGCGCAATCACCCAGTTTCCTTGTAGGCTCCTTTAGTTTTGGTCGTACGCGACGAAATCAGATTATCATTCATATGGCCAAAGGTTATATGAACAAATCATTTAAAGTTAGAATTGCCAGATTATACAACTGTCTTCCTAATAACTTAAAAGATTTCTCGATATCAGATAACACCTAGTGAAAAAGATTACTCCGTTATGTGGCAACACCTACATAACGGTAATCCATTTTTTGTAGTTTGGCTGTGTTGATAATTTCACCTCAATGAATTAACATTCGCATACATTTGCATACATTCAAGTATGTTTTAATTTTTTAATACCCACCACCATTGGATGGGGGTATACTTATCTAGTCATTCCGTCTACTTTACTTTACTTTAATTGGCTATGACAGAATATTTCTTCCACTAGCCGAACGTAGAATAGCGTTCCAAGCGCCTCGATCTTCTGCGCTCATTCTAAAATCTCTGACACCAAGTTTCGAGGTGTCTCCCACAACTTGATCTTTCCATCGGGCTTTTGGCCTTCCCGGTTTGCGTGTACCACCGTGTTTGCCTTCAAAAGACTTCTTTGCTGGAGCTTCTTCATCCATTCTGACAACATGACCTGGCCAACGCAGCCGTTGTATTTTGATGCGTGTAACTATGCTATCGTCGTCATACAGCTCATACAGCTCGCGGTTCATACGTCGCCTATATTTTCAGTTAACGCAAACTGGTCCATATATTTTACGAAGAATCTTTCTCTCAAATACTCCAAGCACTGCCTCATCTGCTTTCACAAGTACCCATGCTTCAGAACGATATAACAGCACGGGTAGTATCAGTGTCTTGTAAAGTGTAGTCTTCGTCTGTCGAGAGGTGGCCTTGCTTCTAAACTGCCTACATAGTCCAAAGTAGCATCTGTTTGCCAGTATTATTCTTCGCTTTATCTCAAAACTGGTGTCATTCGTTTCAGTTACGGCGGTGCCGGGGTAGATAAAGTTACTGACTATCTCAAAGTTGTGGTTTCCAACTTTCTCCATTTTCTTTATCTGCTCGGTTGTGCAAGGCTGTTTTGGGAGTTGAAACAATCCATTTCGTTTTGTCTCCATTTATTGCCAGACCCATTTTCACTAACTCTCTTTCGATGACTCAAGAACCTGATATAGCTCCGATATAAACAGATCTCCCGGTTTGACTTTTTGCGCCCCTGGACGCAATTTTTGTCCGATTTGGCTGCAATTTTGCATGTAAAGTTCCGTTACGACCAAAAACTGTGTCAAATACGGTTCAAATCGGTCTATAACCTGATATAGCTTCCATATAAACCAATCTCCCGATTTGACTAATTGAACCGCTGGAAGCCGCAATTTTTGTCCGTATTGGCTAAAATATTGCACATAGTATTCTGTTATGACTTCCAATAACTGTATCAAGTACGGTCCAAATCGGTTTATAACCTGATACAGCTCCCATATAAACCGATCTCCCGATTTGACTTCTTGAGCCCTAATAGACCCCAATTTTGTCCGGTTTAGCTCAATGCGGTTTTAGTAAGGTGGTCTCACGTGAACAGCCGGCCATGTTTGACGGTATTAAAATGTCAGATTTTTATTTGGATTCTCTTTGTCATCATCTTCTTTCTCGCATATTCTCTGCCCATGTACGCGCACGTATACACACACGCGCACAAATTTCTTTGTGTGTTTTGGCAAAACGTCGATCAGCTTGATGGCAAGATGGCGGATTGCACCATATGATTTGTGGTTGTTGTTCAAATGAGACCGACCACCTTTAATTGTTACGCCATGGGTTTAGCTTAAATTAAATATTCTGTTATGTCTTTGAAAAACTGTACTAAGTAAGGTTTAAATCGGTATATAACCTGGTATAGCTCCTTTATAAACCGATCTGCTGATTTGACTTATTGAGTCCTTACAAGCCGCAATTTTTGTCTGACATTTTACATGCGGTGTTCTTTTACGACTTCCAATCCTTGTTCTCGATTATTCTTCTTCGGTTGCTAAAAGCTTTAATTTTTGCTGGTTTGACAGAAGCTTGGTATGTAGAAAAAAAGAATGCCCTTTAACGAAATTTAGTTTTATAAAATTTTTGCAAATTCCATGGTGATAAGTTTCCAAAATTCTACCCGGCCGAACTTAGCACGCCGCTTTTATTTGTTTCCTCTAACATCTCTTTCCATGGCGAAGCAATTAAAGATGGTCCCATTTGTACAACAACCACAAATCATATGGTGCAATCCGCCATCTTGTCATCAAGCTGATCGGCATTTTGCCAACTCACTCAAACAAATTTGTGTGCGTGTGTGTATACTTATGCGTATATGGGCAAAGAATATGCGAGAAAGAAGATAAGAACAAAGAGAATGCAAACAAAAATCTGACATCTTAATACCGCCAAAACCAGCTGGCTGTTAACAGCTGTTCGCGTAAGACCACCTTTCCAAATCCGCCTTGATTCCCTCATAGTTAAGCAGCAGTTATATTCAGCAAACAACAGACTTTTCAGCAGTAAGCCTGCTGCTTTGAAATTGCATAACTACTGCTGCCTGAATCCCTTACTTGTAGATTCAATTCCCTTATTCTATGGTTAAAACTTTTCTGGAGGGCGTTTAGCCCACCTCCCAGAGGCTTTACTACGCTTATGGGTGTTGCTTAGCTTTGTCGGCCCACTATGTCGATATCGTCTGCAGAATCAAAAAATATGCTATACTACATTGCTACATATGTATATGGTGGTTTCAACTTACCTCGTTTCTTGTGCATTGAGATTAGTATGCTTGGCATCCAAGCTGGATGCATATGTCTTATAATGTTACCAAATCGTGTCTCAAGTAGCTTTGCTGGCAAATCACCTGCTGCTTCATTATTTGTTGCTCTCCGACTCCCTCCGTTGACGAAAAAAGTACGCCATACGAAAACGCGACCCAAACGTTAAACCCTCTGGAAAGAGGGTGTAGGTGATGCAGGGGGACCAATGTCTAGAAAATATGTCAATTAGACCGTGGGAATCCACCAAATGGATCCTCGCCCCGTACAATATTGTGCTACATGAGGTCTAGACTAGATTTTCTAAGCAATGGGCATAATACTTCAACCTCTTTCTTTGTGTAACCCAAAAATTGCACTGATATCTAAGGACCATTTTCTCACAACGTAGTTAAAAAAACATCTGTAGGCTTTAATGGGTCGATCATCTGTTTTCCCTTTATAAAATCAGCTGAATCCGGATTTAATGAAAATTTTAACAAACAAAGCACTACACGCTAATTCTGTTTTGGCCTTAAGTGACCCGGAGTCGATCGGTATAATTATCAATGGGTCTATCTCTCTTCCTTCTGGGTGCTACTAACAAATGCACTAAGTTATAATACCCTGTAGGGTATTAATAGCTCTTGGCTCATTTGTAACAACACCCTTGCTTTTATGGCAATAAATTAAATTTTGTGCATCTTAACCCCATACTCACACACAAGCACACACATAGTCCCATACACACTCGTATAGCCACAGGCATTTATACACCAGACTTAGGACAAACAGAATCTTATGGAATTGAGGTAAACTATTTTGTTAGTTTTGTTAAATTCTCTTTCACATCTCTGGCTTGCATGGAAAAAGTAAATGCTCTGCGTTACTGCATGCAGCGTAGTAACATTGTTAAGTCATCTGGGATACCGCATAGAAATCCTTGTCTGCTTTAGATCCAATCCAAGGACTTGTGTAGCTTTGTGAATGCCTTCTCCAAAAAGATGATGGGGGGCGAGAATGAGAAAAATTGTAAATGAACTAACGAATATTTACATGCTAATGAGGCACGTATGAACTTATTTGGCTTAAGCCAAGGGGTTTTGCCAGCAATGCAAATATTTTATAACAAAATATTTTTTTTTAAGTTTTTGAACTTACAAATTTTATAAAAAATTTTAAAGCAATAGGTTAACTTAACACTGATATTCTATCCAGAACATCAGACTTTGACTGGATAGGAATAAAGCAAATAAGAACTTGTTAAGTTCGGCGGGCCGAATGGTGGTGGATTTCCAAGTAATTAAAACAAGTAAGAGCGTGGTGAATTCGCCCGGGCCGAATCTTATATACCCTGCACCATGGATCGTATTTGTCGAGTTCTATGCGAGGTATCTCTTTTTAGGCAAACAAAGAATATTGAATAAGAACTGTTATGCTATTGGAGTCATATCAAGTTATAGTCCGATTCGGACCATAAATGAATGCTGAACATTGTAGAAGTCTTTGTGTAATATTTCAGTTCATTCGGATAAGAATTGCGCCTTGTATGGGGCTCAAGAAGCAAAATCGGGTGATCGGTTTCTATGGGAGCTGTATCAAGCTATTGATCGATTCAGACCATATTGAACACGCATTTTGAAGGCCATAAGAGAAGCCGTGTTTTGTTATGACTTTCACTAACAATACTAGGCATGGCGCAAAACGGTTCATAACCTGATATAGCTGCCATATAAACCGATATAGGATCTTGACTTCTAGAGCCTCTAGAGGGCGCAATTATTATCAGATTTGGCTGAAATGTTGTACAACGGTTTATCCCATGACCTTCAATATACATGTCAAATATGGTCTGAATCGGTCTATAGCTTGAAACGACATCGGGGGCATAGCCTGAAGCAACACATCAGAGATACTGGGAAAAGAATTCGACAAATTTAATCCATGCTGGAGGGTATATAAGATTCGACCTGGCCGAACTTAGCACGCTTTTACTTGTTTTGTTTTAACTGCCCTCATCATCATCAACACATCAACACGAACAGAGCTAGGATTTTATTGATTTGGTATTCAATTCATGTTTGTTGGTCTTTAAAGAATTTTAGCAATTCAATTCTTAATTTTGAAATCAATCTTCTGGCCACAGGGAATGTTAGAATTAAATTCAAATATTTATCTGTACGTCTGCATGCATAAGTAAATGATATTTCTCTACTTGTTTTTTGCCCCGAAATTAGTCAATAACTCTGGTAGATGGGTGAAAAAAAACAAGTAAAAAGGCGTTAAGTTCGGCCGGGCCGAACTTTGGATACCCACCACCTTGGGTATATATGTAAACCACCTTTCATCAAAATTCGGTGAAAATTTCATACCTTATACTCATATACCTCATACCGATCTGAACTATATACGACACGGATGTCGAAAAGCAGAACATAAGTCACTGTGTCAAATTTCAGTGAAATCGGATTATAAATGCGCCTTTTATGGGGCCAAGACTTTAAATCGAGATATCGGTCTACATGGCAGCTATATCCAAATCTGGACCGATTTAAGCCAAGTTGTATAAACATGTCGAAGAGCCTAACACTAAGCACTGTCCCAAATTTCGGCGAAATCGGACAATAAATGCCTCTTTTATGGGCCCTAAACCTTTAATCCAGAGATCGGTCTATATGGCAGCTATATTCAAATCTGGACCGATTTGGGCAAAATTGAAGAAGGATGTCGAAGAGCCTAACCAAACTCACTGTCTCAAATTTCAGCGACATCGGACAATAAATGCGTCTTTTATGGCCCCAAAACCATAAATCGAGGGATCGGTCTATATGGCAGCTATATCCAAATCTGGACCGATCTGCGCGATATTGCAGAAGTATGTCAAGGGGCTTAACTTAACTCACTGTTCCAAATTTCGGCGACATCGGGCAATAAATGAGCATTTTATGGGCCCAAAACCATAAATCAAGAAATCGGTCTATATGGCAGCTATATCCAAATTTGAACCGATCTGGACCAAATTGAAGAAATATGTCAAAGGGCCTAACACAACTCACTGTCCCAAATTTCAGCAAAATCGGATAATGAATGTGGCTATTATGGGCCTTACACCATAAATCGGAGGATCGATCTATATGGCAGCTATATCCAAATCTGGACCGATCTGAGCCAAATTAACGAAGGATGTCGATGGGCCCTACACAATTCACTGTCCCGAATTACATCAAAATCGGATAATAAGTGTGGCTTTTGTGGGTCTAAGACCCTAAACCGGAGGATCGGTCTATATGGCAGCTATATCCAAATCTGAACCGATCTAGGCCAATTTAACAAAGGATGTCGATGGGCCTTACACAATTCACTGTCCCGAATTTCATCAAAATCGGATAATAAATGTGGCTTTTGTGGGCCTAAGACCCTAAACCGGAGGATCGGTCTATATGGCAGCTATATCCAAATCTGAACCGATCTGGACCAAATTCAAGAAACATATCAAAGGGCCTAAGACAACTCACTGTCCCAAATTTCAGCGAGATCGGACCATAAATGTGGCTTTTATGGGCCTTAGACCCTAAATCGGAGGATCGGTCTATATGGCAGCTATATCCAAATCTGGATCGATCGGAGCCAAATTGACAAAGGATGTGGAAGGGCCTAACACAACTCACTGTCCCAAATTTCAACAAAATCGGATAATAAATGTGGCTTTTATGGGCCCAAGACCCTAAATCGGCGGATCGGTCTATATGGGGGCTATATCAAGATATAGTCCGATATAGCCCATCTTCGAACTTAACCTGCTTATGGACAAAAAAAGAATCTGTGCAAAATTTCAGCTCAATATCTCTATTTTTAAAGACTGTAGCGTGATTTCAACAGACAGACGGACAGACGGACAGACGGACAGACGGACAGACGGACGGACCTAGCCATGTCCGTCCGTCTTAGATTTTCACGCTGATCAAGAATATATATACTTTATAGGGTCGGAAATGGATATTTCGATGTGTTGCAAACGGAATGACAAAATGAATATACCCCCATCCTTCGGTGGTGGGTATAAAAACATACAGTCAAAGCACTGTGGGGAATTGTTGCTGAAAGTGTGTGGGTGTGTGTGTGTGTGTGTCTAAAATTTTATTTCTAAATATATTCATTTATTCATTAGAAATTTTTCAGTTCAACACATTCATATTTTTGCAGCACAAAATCAACACTTCAGAACATGCGTAAATAGCATAAATGAATAAAAACTTAAAACAATAACAGAAACACCAACAACAGGAGAATAAATAGAAAAGGATTTTAAAAACTCCCAACATGTTATGTTGTGAAAAATAACTTTCTTTGCTATTTTATTGGTAGCTGAAATGTTAAATGGGTTAAGTGACAAAAATATCACAGACCGTTTGTTCCATTAGCCGAACTAAGAATAGAATTTTAAGTGCCTCCGACATTTAGGCTCCTTTACCTATTACTGAGACATAAATAAGGGATGATTTTTTAAGAGCTATAGAAGTTAAAAAAAAAAACAAGTAAAAGCGTGCTAAGTTCGGCCGGAATCGAATCTTTTATACCCTCCACCGTGGATCGCATTTGTCGAGTTCTTTTCCCGGCATCTCTTCTTAGGCAAAAAAGGATATAAGAAAAGATTTGCTCTGCTATTAGAGCGATATCAAGATATGGTCCGTTTTGGACCACAATTAAATTATATGTTGGAGACCTGTGTAAAATGTCAGCCAATTCGAATAGGAATTGCGCCCTTTGGGGGCTCAAGAATTAAAATGGAGAGATCGATTTATATGGGAGTTGTATCGGACTAAAGACAGATTCAGACCATAATAAACAAGTATGTTGATGGTCATGAGAGGATCCGTCGTACAAAATTTCAGGCAAATCGGATAATAATTGCGACCTCTAGAGGCTCAAGAAGTCAAGATCCCAGATCGGTTTATATGGCAGCTATATCAAGTTATAAGCCGATTAGGACCTTATTTGACACAGTTGTTGAGAGTAAGAATAAAATAAGTCATGCAAAATTTCAGCCAAATCAGATAGGAATTGCGCCCTCTAGAAGCTCAAGAAGTCAAGTCCCAGATCTGTTTATATGACAGCTATATCAGGTTATGAACCGATTTGAACCATACTTGGCACAGTTGTTGGACACATAACAAAACACGTCGTGCAAAATTTCATTCCAATCGGATAAGAATTGCGCACTCTAGAGGCTCGAGAAGTCAAGACCCAAGATCGGTTTATATGGGAGTTATATGAGGTTATGGACCGACTTGAACCATACTTGGCACAGTTGTTGGATATCATAACAAAACACGTCGTGCAAAATTTCATTCCATTCGGATAAGAATCGAGCACTCTAGAGGCTCAAGAAGTCAAGACCCAAGATGGGTTTATATGACAGCTATATCAGGTTATGAACCGATTTAAACCATACTTGGCACAGTTGTTGGATATCATAACAAAACACGTCGTGCAAAATTTCATTCCATTCGGATAAGAATCGCGCACTCTAGAGGCTCAAGAAGTCAAGACACAAGATCGGTTTATATGGCAGCTATATCAAAACATGACCGACAAGGCCCATTTTCAATACCAACCGATCAACACTAATAAGAAGTATTTGTGCAAAATTTCAGCGGCTAGCTTTACTACTTCGGAAGTTAGCGTGCTTTCGACAGAAAGACGGACGGACAGACGGACGGACATGGCAAGATCTACATAAAATGTCGCGACGATCAAGAATATATTTGCTTTATGGGGTCTCAGACGAATATTTCCAGTAGTTACAAACAGAATGACGAAATTAGTTTACCCCCCATCCTATGGTGGAGGGTATAAAAACATAAAATTCAGAAAATGCATGAATCTTTTTATACCCACCACCGAAGGATAGGGGTATTTTCATTTTGTCATTCCGTTTGCAACACATCGAAGTATCCATTTCCGACCCTGTAAAGTATATATATTTTTGATCAGTGTAAAAATCTAAGACGATCTAGCCATGTTCGTCTCTATGTCCGTCCGTCTGTCTGTTGAAATCGCGCTCCAGTCTTTAAAAATGGGGATATTGAGCTGAAACTTTGCACTGATTCGTTTTTTTGACCACAAGCGGGTTAAGTTCGAAAATGGGCTATATCGGACTTTATCTTGATATAGCCCCTATATAGACCGATCCGCCGATTTAGGGTCTTAGGCCCATAAAATTCACATTTATTTTCCGATTTTGCTGAAACTTCGGACTGTGAGTTGTGTTAGATCCTTCGACATACTTTGCATATTTGGCCCAGATCGGTCCAGATTTGGATATAGCTGCCATGTAGACCGATCCGCCGATTTAGGGCCTTGGGCCCATAAAAGGTGTATTTATTGTCCGATTTTGCCAAAATTTGGAACAGTGAGTTGTGTTAGGCTAGTCGACATCCTTCTTCAAATTGGCTCAGATCGGTCCAGATTTGGATGTAGCTTCCATAAAGACCGATCTCTCTATTTAAGGTTTTGGGCCTAAAAAGGCTCATTCGATGTGCGATGTCGCCAAAATTTCAGACAGTGAATTAAGTTAGGTCCCTCGATAACTTCCAGGAGTATGGCACAGATCGGTCCAGATTTGGATATAGCTGCCACATAGACCGATCTCTCCATTTAAGGTCTTGGGCCCATAAAAGGCACATTTATTGTCCGATTTTGCCAACATTTGGGATAGTGAGTTGTGCTAGGTCCTTCGAAATCCTTCTTCAAATTGGCCCAGACCGGTCCAGATTTGGATGTAGCTTCTATATAGACAGATCTCTCGATTTAAGGTTTTGGGCCTATAAAATGCGCATTTATTGTCCATAAACAGGTTAAGTTCGAAGATGGGCTATATCGGACTATATCTGGATATAGCCCGATCCTCCTTTTTAGGGTCTTAGGCCCATATAAGCCACATATATTATCCGATATTACTGGCATTTGGGACAGTGATTGTGTTAGGCCAGTCGACATCTTTCTTCAATTTGGCACAGATGGGTCCAGATTTGGATATAGCTGCCATATAGACCGATCTATCGATTTAAGGTTTTGAGCCCATAAAAGGCGCATTTATTGTCCAAGGTCGCCGAAATTCGGGACAGTGAGTTAAGTTAGGTCCCTCGACATACTTCTGCAATATGGCACAGATCGGCCCTGATTTGGATATAGCTGCTATATAGACCGATCTTTGGATTTAAGGTCTTGGGCCCATAAAAGGCTCATTCATTGTCCGATTTCGCCGGGACAGTGAGTTGTTTTAGGCCCTTCAACATTCTTCATCTTTAATTTGGCTCAGATCGGTCCAGATTTGGATATACAATAGCTGCCATATAGACTGATCTCTTGATTTAAGGTTTTGGGCCCATAAAATGCGCATTTATTGTATATATGGCAGCTATACCTAAATCTGGACCGATCTCGGTCATATTGCAGAAAGATGTTGAGGGGCCTAACCTAAATAACTGTTCCAAATTTCGGCGACATCGGACAATAAATGCGCCTTTTGTGGGCTCAAAACCTCGAAGAGATCGGTCCATATGGCAGCTATATCCAAATCTGGACCCATCTGGGTCAAATTGGAGAAAGATGTCGATTGGCTTAACACAACTCACTGTCCTCAAATTTCAGCAAAATCGGATAATAAATGTGGCTTTTATGGGCCTAAGACCCTAAATCGTCGGATCGGTCTATATGGGGCCCATGTCAAGATGTAGACCGATATAGCCCATCTTCGAACGTAACCTGCTTATGCACAAAAAAAAGAATCTGTGCAAAGTTTCAGCTGAATACCTCTATTTTTAAAGACTGTAGCGTGATATCAACAGACAGACAGACCGACATGGCTAGATCGTCTTAGATTTTTACTCTGATCAAGACTATATATACTTTATAGGGTAGAACATGGATATTTTGATATGTTGCGAACGGAATGGCAAAATGAATATACCCCCATCCTTCAGTGGTGAGTATGAAAAGGTGGCAAACACAACTTTGAGATAGTCAGCCACTTTATTTACCTCGGCACCGCCGCAACCGAAACGTGTGACACCAGTTTTGAAATAAAGCGAAGAATAATACTGGCAAACAGATGCTGCTTTGGATTAAAGCTGGGTGTGCATCTCTTTCGGTTGCAGCCAAGACATTTGGATTTAAAATATTTTCTTCAATGCCTATTATGTCACCCTGCGTACTTGAAAGAGAAATTTTCGGTAACGGTATCGGTAACGAAAATTTTGTCAATGCATTTCTTATTTTAACGATAATTTCGACAGAGGTGCATACTGCCCATAAGGAAGTAGTTTAGAAACAAGACGACCTTTCGACAGACGAAGAATTCGCCAAACAAGACATTGATACTACTTGAGGTATGGGTACTTGTGAAAGCAGGCGAAGCAGTGCTTGGAGTGTTTGAGAGAAAGATTCTTCGTAAAATATGGACCAGTTTGCGTTGATGCAGAGTATTGACGTCGCAAGAACCATTAACTGTATGAGCTGTATGACGACGTTAGCATAGTTAAACGTATCAAAATCTAGTTGCGTTGACTAGGTCTAGTTGCCAGAATGAATGAACTGTGGTACACGCTAAGCGGGACGGCCAAAAGCCCTATGGAAAGAGTAAGTGGTGGGAGACACCTCGAAACTTGGTGTCAAAAATTTTTGAATAAGCGCAGAAGAACTAGACGCTTGGAACGCTATTCAAAGTTCGTTAAGGAGACAAATTTTCTGCCAATGGCAATTAAAGTAAAATAAGTAAGTACTATAACCTAAACTAACCTAACCTAGCCTTGCTTGTATTTTCCAAAAACATCATTAGATAAAAGCTTTTACAAAATTATTTCTCCTAAGAGACTGGAAGTCTCCATTCCATAACATAAACCCGCATATCTTAGCATCTTTCTCCATTTCCTGTTGCTATAAATATATGTTTTTTTCAAAATATTAGTTCCATCGTTTTGAGCTGCATGCGGCCTGTATGTGCATGCATGAATTTACACATTATTTTTTAGCAAATAAAAACTTTAATTTTAGTATGCACACAAATTTTTCAAACAACACAAAAGTCAGGTCAAAAATTTAAAACACAAAAAAAGGAGAGAAGAAAAAAATCACCAACCAGACTTCTTCGGTGGTACCAGTCAATAAAAATGAATCCCAAAAGCTATTTTATTTAGATGTTTTAGTTGTTGTTGCTGATGTCAGTGGTTATATGGGTGGTTTATGTGGCCGAATACTACTTCCTGCCACTGCTGTTGGACGAACTCTTTCTACTTTATATTTGTACAAATTGTGCAATTAGAAAGGAACTGAAAACTTTGTGGGAATTGCGTGCATTTGCATACGCAATGGCCAAATGAATGTCCTGGGAACGATAGTTGCCTTACACATACTCACACACACACACACAGTGCCAGACATCCCTGGATTTGGTATATCAATAATGTTGTGGCTTAGTGCTAACTATGAAATGCATCACAATTTAAATGTTGAAAGTTGAGTGTTTATTTAAAAAGTTTATTTCATTTCCCATGGAAACTATTTTCTGCCACAAAATAGAAAATATACTCAATTAAAATATCTTGAATCCATGAGAGAGAGTTTTCGTTACAGTTTCAATCACCAAAGAATCAGGGTACAAAAATTTTGACATTTTATGAGCTAAGTTGAAGGGCACTGCATCAGGCAACCTCTGCCGTTTTACTAGGAGACCCAAGGTCCACTGTATTCGCTATAAAAGACAAGAAAAAAGAATACAGATAGAGATCCACCATACTACGTACTTTGCGACATCTAGGGAGTGTTGGTAACCAAGCCACGGTTCTGATTGATTTGAACTTCGCAAAGACCTGGCCGATTTGGTTATAATGACCTCCGAGTTGTGTAATGTGGGAAAGCTATCTCTATAATCCGTTTAAGGTAGCTAGAACACGAGTTTACTTAACATTGGGTCTAGCTCTTCTCCTTCTTGGCGTTGCAAACAAATGCACAAAGTTTTAATAACCTGTTCCACAGTTGTGGTGTAGAGTATAAACATGTGCTGCGAGTTCCACATAATGACCATAAACTATGGTTTCGGATCAGTAATCCAACGTTTAGACGACATCCACAAACGACTTAGGTACCGAGATTTGCGAAACTGCACCTGGAGTGTTCAAACTTTCTACCAAGAAGGTTAGGTGTACGCACTAGCGCATATACTAGAAGAGTATATGGCCGACATTACCTTCTTACAAGAACCGCTGTAACTTAGTAGAGCGAAATGTGACGCGTTCTAATATAAAGGGTTAAAAAAACACATAAAATTCAGAAAAAATGCAGCCAATTCACCAAACTCGCCTCTCAGTAAGTCCATGTGGCATGGGGCACCTTCTTGTTCAAACCATATGTCATGTAAGTCAAGCTCTTGCATTTTGGGCAAAAAAAGTTGGATATTGTCTAACGGTAGCGCTCACCATTTACAGTTACGATTTGCATCATCTTTGAAGAAGTACGGTCCAATGATTCACCAGCCCATAAACCACATCAAACTGTCACTTTTCTGGATGCATTGGTAGTTCTTGCAATACTTCTGGCTGATCTTCACTCCAAAATCGACAATTCTGTTAATTAACGTACCCATTGAGCCAAAAATAAGCTTCGTCGCTCAATGGAAGAAGCGCGCGATGAACTTTCTTAACAGAGCACGCATTTTGATAATAGATTTCAATAATTTGCAAGCGTTGTTCGTTTGTAAGACGATTCATGGTTAAACATCTTAGAAATTGAAGAAGTTTGACAGCTGTTTAAACCAGTGTTGGGAAAAAGATAATAGCTAAAAAATTGTCCTATACATAGCCACCATGAAAGGAGATATCAGTTTGGCAGTGCATTTCTGGTTACATAGTTGAAAATAGATTTGCCGATTTACTCCGATTGATGAGAACACAATTCGCATAAAACCTGAAAACTTTAACACCAGCCCCAAATGTGTATATGCCCCGGCACATAGTGGGATAGAATCGAAAAATTCTGTCATTTGAGAACGGAGAGAGATATGTCTTTGAAATTTTGAGTGGTTTGAGCTAAGATGTTATCATATCGATATCATATGCAAAATTTGAAGTGAACGGGGCGTAAAATACATCATAAGTTTCGGCAGAACAAATCATATATAGGCAAAGAGAATATACGAGGCATTTACGATAAGCAGAACGAGTCGTAAGTAGCCGATCGATGAGCAAGAGCGGGACAGAGAGTAGTTATGTACATGATAATGTAATTTATTACTTTAGAACGCCAAATACGCAACAAATGACAACCCCATACTCTTTGGTAGGCGCAATTACTTTAAAAAGTCACTACCTGTCGCGATAATAAAGCGACGCAAATGAAAAATCTCCAAATGCGGAGGGAAACTCGTATTCTATTCGAGACCCATATCACCATCATAATGAAAGTGGGTCAACTGCCAATGGGTGTGGACTGTCTCCAGGCACTTTAAAAGATGTAGCACCCTTTTGTAGCATAGGCTGACACTTATCTATCATATGCCGTTTAAATCATTCATTTATCTTATTCGGTGCAAAAGATATGATTTTTGCAACGAAAAGAACTGAAACCGCGCCACTGTGTGACGGGTATATATGTCCGCATAGAGAGTTTTTGAGAGGAATGGCGGGTGTCTTGTCATATAGGGGTTATAATCATTTAGTCATTCCGTTTGCAATACATCGAAATATCCATTTTTGACCCTACAAAGTATATATATTTCGAATAGTCGAAAAATTCTAAGGCGTTTAAACAGTGTCCGTCAGTTGTAATTACGCTACAGTCTTTAAAAATTGAGATATTGAACTGAAATTTTGCACAGACTTGTATTTCTTCAATACGCAGGTTAAGTTATTGAATGGGCCAAATCGGACTACATTTGGATATAGCAGCATACCGATCGGGCGATTTGGGGCCTAAAGCCCGTTAAAGCCGCATTTTTTGTCCGATTTTGCCTAAATTTGAAACAGGAACATGTACTAGGGGCCCCGATATGGACTAAATCGGACCATATTTACATACAGCTGCCATATAGACCGATATGTCGGTTTAGGGTCTTGAGCCCATAACAGGCTCATTTATTTATTATAGAGAGTTGTTTTGAACCTCCCGTCATCCGACCAGCATAAGGTTCAAACCAAACTATATTTCGATATAGCTGCCATATAGACCGATCTTCCAATTTAGGGTCTTATTCCCATAAAAAGTGGATTGATTGCCCGATATAAAATAACGTTTTGGTTTTAGGGTTAAGTAAGAGTCAGTGCCACCTGACCCCTCACAGAGGCTCTCCTCTCGAAGTCGCAGCCTGCCTGTGCTCGCTTTTGCAGCTACTACGCATAAATATGAAGCTTTCCACTATTCGCACCCTGTGGACGTGCCCGGTATCTTTCATCTAAGCTTCCCGTATGATGCTCACAGTTATCCTGTGTTGGCCGGGTTATTGATGTAACCGTTGTAAATTATACGATTATTTGTTCATTTGAAAATATTTTATTTTCAATTGTTCGATTAGTTGAAATCGAATAATCGATTAACAAAATAACGTTTAGTTGAGTGTACACCCTACTTGAGACCCACATCGTTATGATGGGTGGTGCACTGACAGCAGTCATTGAGCCCCAACTTTGTATGATAAATTGACATATTCATACGATTCATTTGAGTCTTATATTGCCCCGATGGATCTACATTTAGATTCGTAATCTATTCTTAAATAGCTTTCATAAAAGTTCCATATTATATACCTTTGTGAGGTTTTCGGGTTGGATTGGATCTTGGATCTAAATTATGGTATAAGGTTACTATAAAAATGGAAGCGAAACTTCGCTTGAAGTTTTGCAAAATGGGTAAAAAGGAGGGTCCGCCCCCTTTTATTGAAAAAAATCTATTTTTACCACTGTACCCTTTAACACCACTTGTGAAATTCGGTTATATTCATAATGATCCTTACATATCCACATTATCTCATTTCACATTCATTTTGTGCTTCATCCATCTCCTCTATGTTCTCCAATGTCTATTGAAAATATCCTTTAAATAGTCCTTGGTGAATTTCTCCAAGCAGATCCAAACTGAAGGCCTTAAGCATAGAATACGAGTATGTTTAGCAAATTCCATTTCTTAGTTGTTGTTTGTTTAGCTTAAGGTATTGCCATGTTTGTTGGTTTTCCAATCCTGTCAATGTTAATGTTGATGATACGTTGGTATACTGTAACATAAACACCAATAGAAACACACGCGCACACGCACACACACACACACTCAAAAACATAGGACACAGACTCACATAATTTCATGTCACTTTAGAATTTGCTCAATGTTCTTTCTAGTGAGTACGAGTAGTGTATGGTTGTTGACGCTTGTAGGTGCAGAGGCTGAGAGGGATGAAGAGAGAGAGAGAGACTAAAAACATGGCTAGATTATTCTGTTAACTTCAGTTCAACTGTGTTGTTACTATTGCTGCGTCTGCAGCTAATCCCAATGTTGGTACCTACTGCTGTTGAGGTATTGGATTGCTAGCTGTTGGTGTTTAATGTTGTTGCTCCTTTATCAAAATGTTGATGATAGTATTTTACCACTTTAGCCACATGGACAAATGGCAAATAGGCTGACATATGCTGGTTCGGCTACATCTGTACATACATGTGTATATTTGAGTGCAAAATAAATGAACAATGCTAGTGCATCGTCAACAAATATGTGCAGTTTTGGAATGGTTGTGTTAGTAAAAATATTAGAATATACATTAGGGTAGTTCATGACAATGTGTATTGGATGAAAGAGGGAACATTGGCAATATGGAGTAATACTCGTACTTGGCGATCAGAAGCTTCAAGAGATTCATGGTGGAAACGGAGAGGTTTAGGTAAGGTTAGGTTATGGAGGCAGTATGAAATCATTTAGGCAATTGTGTCCATTGTATCGCTACCAACTCAGCTAAAGGGTGCTTAACCAAGAGGGTTAAACTTTTGAAATTTTAAGCACAACAAGTAAAAAGGCGTTAAGTTCGGCCGGGCGGAACTTTGTATACCCGTGGTGGGTATACAAAGTTCCGCCGGGTATATATGTGAACCACCTTTGGTCATAATCCGGTGAAAAATGCATAATTTATGCCCTCATAGCAGCTTTATCGAAATATCATCTGATTGGGACCGAATTCCGCACGGATATTGAGGGATAAGTAAAAGCCATTGTTCAATTTTGTAGAACAAAAAATTGGTATTTTTGGCCCAAATATAGACCCATCTGAATCATATACGACACGGATGTCGAAAAAGCCTAACAAAAGTCATTGTGTCAAATTTCAGTGAATTTCAGGATTATAAATGCGCCTTTAAGGAGGCCCAGACTTTGAATTGAGAGATCGGTCTACATGGCAGCTATATCCAAATCTGAACCGATAAGGACTAAATTGGAGAGAAATATCGAAGGACCCAAGACATGTCACTATCCCAAATTTTAACAAAATCGGACATTAAATGGGTCTTTTATAGGCCCAAGACCTTAAATCGAGAGATCGGTCTATATGGCAGCTAAGTCCATATCTGCACCGATCTGAGCCAAATTGAAGAAGGATGTCGAAGGGACTAACGCAACCCATTGTCCCCAATTTCGGCGAAAACGGATAATAAATGCACCTTTTATGGGCCCAAAATCTTAAATCGAGAGATCGGTCTAAATGGCAGCTATATCCAAATCTGAACCGATCTTGGTTAAAATGCAATAAGATGTCGAGAGACCGAACACAACTCACTGTCTCAAATTTCGGCGACATCGGAAAATAAATGCGTCTTTTATGCGCCCAAAACCTTAAATAGAGAGATCGGGCTATATGGCAGCTATATCCAAATTTGAACTGATCTAAACCAAATTAGAGAAATATGTCGAAGAGCCTAACACAACTCACTGTTCCAAATTTCGGCGAAATCGGCCAATAAATGCGCCTTTTATGAACCTACACCTTAAATCGGCGGATCGATCTATATGACAGATATATTCAAATCTGGACCGATCTGGGCCAAATTAAAGAAGGTTGTCGAAGGGCCTAACACAACTCACTGTCCCAAATTTCAGCAAAATCGGATAATAAATGTGGGTTTTATGGGCCTAAGACCTTAAGTCGGCAGATCGGTCTATATGGGGGCTACATCGATATATAATCCGATATAGCCCATCTTCGAAATTAACCTGCATATAGACAAGGAAAGAATATGTGCAAAGTTTCAGCTCAATATCTCTATTTTTAAAGATTGTAGTGTGTTTTCAACAGACAGACGGACGGACATGGCTAGATCGTCTAAGATTTTGACGTCGATCATATATATAGTGTACTTCTGTTCAACCGTCTGTAAAGTGAAATTTTTGACCCTATATCGAACTATATGTTGATAAAAGTGTCCTTTTGGTTGGTGTTTTTGGGGGTGGGAGACTCCCCTGACGCTAAGGGTGGTATTTTTATGCCAAGGTCGTATTCTACTTTTTAATACTTTTCATTTAATACCCATATTGTTCCAATTGGTAAACATGTCCGTTCGGGTAAGTTTCCCCCCTAGGTTATTTGACCCCAAAATTTTATACCAATTTCGTACCATAAGGAGGCATACAAAATTTCGCTTAAATCAGTTTACCCATCTCAGAGATCTGGCATTTTCGAAAATGGTAGTAATGGGGAGGGTCCAGCTCCTCTAGGGATATCCAAAAATGTAGTACCCTATTTTCACCGGGGGCTCAAACTCTACCATATGTGAAAATTTCATGAAAATCGGTTTGTCCGTTACGGAACAGACAAACAAAACAAACAAACAAAGCGCAACAATTTCATTTTTATACCCACCACCATTGAAGGGGGTATACTAACCTAGTCATTCCGTCTGTAACACCTCGAGGTATTAATCTAGGACCCCACAAAGTATATATATTATTGATCGTCTCGACATTTCAGTCGATTTAGCCACGTCCGTCTGTCGAAATCACGATAGCGGTCGTACGCGTAAGGCTAGCCGCTTGAAATTTAGCATAGATACTTAATATTGATGTTGGTCTTTGGGAATTGCCAGTGGGCCATATCGGTTCAGATTTGCATAAAGCTCCTATATAAACCGTCTCCCGATTTGACTTCTTGAGATCCTGGAAGCCGCACTTTTTGTTCGATTTGGCTGAAATTTTGCATGTGGTGTTTTGTTATGACTTCCAACAATTGGTCTAAATCGGTCAAGAACCTGATATAGCTCCCATATAAACAGATCTCCCGATTTGACTTCATGAGCGCTGACAAGCCGCAGTTTTTTCGGCCCGGCCGAATTTAGCACGCTTTCACTTATTTTGCTAAAGGCTTGATATCTTTGGTGGTGGGTAAATACGAAACTAAAAGCGATTTTACGTGTTGTTGTTCGTTTATTTTCCCTGAAACACCCTAATGTATTATAATTTTTCATAATTTGTACTTTTGTATATTTTTGCTTGCTGATATTCGTCTGTTGTTTTTTGGCTTATTTTTGCATAATTGTTAGTAATGCTGTTGTATTTCATGTGCCATACAGGATTGTCATTTTGACTCTGTTCTCAAAACCCTCGACATATTTCATAAAATTTTATGTTGAAACCACCTAATAGGCATCACAACCGCATTTATTCACAATTTAAATTTCAAATGATTGAGTTGTGCGTTTCAATGTGCTAACAAATCTTACAATAACATGCATGGATATGACATTTTGCGATACATTAAATTACCAACTGAAAATTTATGACAGATAATCGGCGAAGAGAGATAAACAATTTCAATTAAATCATACTAGATTCTATTTTGATTTCATTCATTTCGTTCATTTCATTCATTTCATTCATTTCATTCATTTCATTCATTTCATTCATTTCATTCATTTCATTCATTTCATTCATTTCATTCATTTCATTCATTTCATTCATTTCATTCATTTCATTCATTTCATTCATTTCATTCATTTCATTCATTTCATTCATTTCATTCATTTCATTCATTTCATTCATTTCATTCATTTCATTCATTTCATTCATTTCATTCATTTCATTCATTTCATTCATTTCATTCATTTCATTCATTTCATTCATTTCATTCATTTCATTCATTTCATTTTCATTCATTTCATTTTCATTAATTTCATTCATTTCATTTTCATTGATTTCATTCATTTCATTCATTTCATTCATTTCATTCATTTCATTCATTTCATTCATTTCATTCATTTCATTCATTTCATTCATTTCATTCATTTCATTCATTTCATTCATTTCATTCATTTCATTCATCTCATTCATTTCATTCATTTCACTCATTTCATTCATTTCACTCATTTCATTCATACATTTCATTCATTTCATTCATTTCATTCATTTCATTCATTTCATTCATTTCATTCATTTCATTCATTTCATTCATTTCATTCATTTCATTCATTTCATTCATTTCATTCATTTCATTCATTTCATTCATTTCATTCATTTCATTCATTTCATTCATTTCATTCATTTCATTCATTTCATTCATTTCATTCATTTCATTCATTTCATTCATTTCATTCATTTCATTCATTCATTTCATTTCAATCCATTTTATTTTATTTCATTTTATTGTGGTTTTGTTTTTTTTTTCGCATTTGGTAGGAAAATAAGTCGACTCTATTCGAAGTTTTCCCCAATTTGCAACATTGGTTGGTTTCCTGTCACTTTGCTTAATTGTGGTTAAATTTGTTGAATGTTAGCCGTGTGTTCATTCTTTTGCTCCCATATGTTGTTGACATCCTGGCCAAACATATTTTTGCTGACGATAATTTAGCAAATATTCCAGGGATAATGAGAAGTGGGATGCTTAGAACATAGAAATCTGTCTCATTCACTTGGCTGTTGTTCATTTTGCCATAAGTCCATAGATATGGCGAATCTGAGTGGAATGCATGGCTAAAAACTGGGAATATTATAACAAAATGCCTATGTTGTGTCATTAAGAGAAGAATTAATTAAAAATGGTATTTCTATGATTTAAGATTAGTACAGAGAAACAAAATTTTAAAGATATTTAGCAAAAGAAATGTTGGTGTTTTCTATAAATTAAAAGGCTTTGAAAAAATATGATTTAAATAGAAAGTTTTGTGAAAATTTGGTATTCATAGACGAAATATTATAAAATTTGATATTCATGAAGATCAGATATCGAAAAGAACGTCGTACCAGATAGTCTAAGGCCTTCCTAGTCTACTCGCTGTATCTATAGTATCTAGCATGAATAACGCCACGCTGCAGAATAACGTGCTTTAGCTTGTCTTTCTAAAGTCGGATCTATACAAAATATCGTTGAAATTAGGAAAAGTAATTTATGTAAGCCTGTCGGCACAAGATAACTACGAAAATTCTAAGGGTTGGAAGAATTTTGTGGCAAATATGGCGGATAAGAATTGGATACGGATAAGAATTGCGCCCTCCAGCGGCTCAAAAAGACAAGATCCGATATCGGTTCATATGGCAGCTATACCAAAACATTAAACAATTTGGCCCATTTACAATCCGAACTGACCTGCATTAATAAGATGTATTAATGCAAAATTTCAAGCCTGTAGCTTTACTACTTCGAAAGACAGCGTGCTTTCGACAGACAGAAGGACGGACCGACAGACGGACGGACATGGCCAAATCGACTAAGAATGACAATACAATCAAGACTATATATACACTTTGTTGGGTCTCAGATCCATATTTCGATGTGTAACAAATGGAATAACCAAATTATTTTACCCCCATCCTATTGTGGAGGATATAACAAACTCTTCACTCAGAGAAGGCGTTAATCTCTTTCTTACTCTTCGTTCGTGACCTAACCATCCTGGTTGTTAATGCCCTTATGCCCTGTATACTGTCCGTAAAAATATGCACACTCAACGTCCTCGCGTTAACAGCATACCACCTCACTCATTCGATGATAGCCCGGATCTCCGCCTGCAGGACCGTATTATGGTCAGGCAGTCGAAAGGCATATCTCAGTCCCTGCGTTCCCAATGTAGATCACCAGGGCCACTATGCCCTCTAACTTTGTTCCATCATGTCCTGTATACTGTCCGTAAAAATATGCACACTCAACGCCCTCGCGTTAACAGCATACCACCTCACTCATTCGATGATAGTCCGGATCTCCGCCTGCAGGACCGTATATGGTCAGGCAGTCGAAAGTAGATCTTAGTCCCTGCGTTCCCAATGTAGATCACCAGGGCCACTATGCCCTCTAACTTTGATCCATCTGTGTTGCATGAACTTCCAGATGGCAATACCAGAGTTCTGTCAATCCAAGACTGTGCCGCTGATAGCAATGCCTCGCACTCGGCCTCAAGTGTTGTCTCAGATATCCGAATGGAAACCTCTTCCATTCCTTCCGGGTTTCCTATCGTCGCCGCGATTATACCATGATGGTATGATCCGCAATCCATTCTACCATCGCCTTAATCGTCTCAAAGCCTCAGTGGCTAGCAGTGCCTCGCACTCGGCCTCAAGTGTTGTCTTAGGTATCCGATTGGAAACCTCTTCCATTCCTTTCAGGTTTCCTATCGTCGCCTCGAATATACCACGATGGTATGAGCTGCTTCTATCCGCAATCCATTCTCCCATCGCCTTAATCGTCTCAAAGCCTCAGTGGCTGCCTGCAAGTATATGGGTCGGATATGTAGAATAGGCTCCGGTGCCCTAGTGGGCGTGATCCTCATCGTCGAGCCCATACCAAGATGATATGTTTTGTGAATCTTTTGTCTTTTATCCTTACTGTTCACTTTTTTCTACGAAGGCCTTTCATAACGCAGGTCCTCGGCCGAGTTCCAGTGTTGGCATAGAATAATTGCTAGTTGATATGGTTCAGTTCAAAACTTTTGTTCCGGGTCGTTCATGGCTCCTGAATTAAGACAATATGAATTTGGCCCTTGCCGAATTGCAGACCGTGTGTAGCCGTCTCCCTCCGTTGGAGGTTTATCTGCATAACTTCAATCATGTGTCCTCCAGTAAATCGACTTCTTGGTAGTCACTGTAGTCTAATCGTCACTGACGGTCTTTTATCACTGCACAGTCTGATGTTTCAATGTTAGGATCTTTGCCTATCTTAGTCTTCCCAAATTTGGGCAAGCGGGTGATGCTCTTATCGCCGTCTCCCTGTTCGTTAGCCATTGCACTCCTTTTTTCACTGCACTACCTGATGTCTTAATATTAGGGACTTGGCCTATCTTATTCTGCCCAATCTTGAAATAGATAGCCTTGGTCGTGCAGAACGCCAAGCCTTTCGTCTTTGCCAAAATTGTCATGTAGACTTGCTCAAGGCCCACCACAAGGAGAGTTACTTTCTCCCTCTACTCAATGTGGAAGAACCCCACGTTTCTCCGGGACCAAACCTTGATTTTGCTTGCTTAAAACGTTCACCATGCTTTCTGTAGCAAATATTGCAAATTTTGCCCATGAACATTCCACTATAGAACAGGGGTAAACTGTAGCAAATATGCTGACTCATTCTTTGCTGAAGACTTCGCCTCTGTGAACTGGGAGAGTTTCATCTTTCTCACCAGGTCGATCTTTGCACCCTCACAGTGAGTTGGGATATTCTCAGCGGGCTTTTTGACGGCATCAATACATTCTGCTGACGCGAAGCCTACATCAAAGTGTACTCCACTCCACCATACATAAAGATTTAAGTTTCAAATTTAAAATTCTCCAAAAATATCTCTTCTTCTTACCACAATAATTGCCATACATCACTATTAGGTCATATCTAAAAGAACATTTGAAAAAATCTCAGCGTTGAAAAATTGAAACCAAAATGTCCATTAAAATCCCCTTTAAGCCAAACTATCGTTCAAAACTAGAAATATGTTATTTCTACCATACCAACCAACTTAGTACTCTCTGATACTTCTTTCTCTCTCTCTCTCTCTCTCTGCCGCACACCCACACCCAGAGATTTAACAAATCTGAGTTCGTATGTATTTTGATGATATTCATAGTTTGCAGCAGATATTATTTATATGGGGGGATTTTGATGTTGAGAAATTTCTATTTTGACGGTTATTGATGTATTGCCAACTGTTGTTGTTGTTGTTGTCGTTGGGTTGTGTTATGATACATTTCGTACAACCATGGCAAAATGGTGCAACAAAAATATTTGAAATAAAAACCAAAAATATATCCATATTGGATTTAAAGGGAAAGTCAGTTTAGTGGGTCACAAGTGTTCGATAGTTCAATAACAGTAACAGGAACAGTAACAAACAAATACAACAGACACACCAACATCATCATCATCACCAGCAGCAAAAATAATAACAACAACATGGATTTATTTTAACAACTCTTGTAATCGGATGGATACTTTTGGTCCATTGTAAGCTCACTGTACGATGGACGACTACCATTGCAAACATGTAACAACTAAAAAATATCCCAGAGTGAACTTGTAACGAGTTAAGTTTGGTTTTGACTTAAAAAAAAAAAATCGAATTTGTACAGTAGGCCATTAACACCAAGTTAAACTTAAGTAATATTATTGAAAAAATGTGATTTTTATAAAAATTACCAGGTGAAACAAGCCCGCTCTTCTGCGCCTTTTTTTTCATTTATATGGAACAAAAATTTCCTTGGAATATTTATTTTCAACAATGAAAGATCTTTTAGTGAAATGCTCCATGCTAACTTGACTAACAGTTTAACAATATAAGTTCCTTTATCTGAATCCCTCATAATCTTTATTGGTCTACGAATTTAAGTTTGGATGTAAGGTATACTCCATTCTTAAAATACTTTATTTCGGCCCGATATTCCCATGATGTCTTATTTAGTGGTGTTTTCAAGGGAGAGGTGGTGGAGACTTGGCCCTGAAAAAATATCAGCATCGTGCTCTTCTCCATCTTCCATTTATTTAAACCCCATATTGTCATTGGCTTAAGAAGAGTTTACAGGATGAGGCGTCCCCCAAACACATGGCCTCAAATTCGTTTTCTAATCTCAAATACCTTTCATTTGAGCCACATATTGGCATGGTCGAAAAATGTTTTCCCTTTGGGGTTATTTTGGGAAAGAGGTAGACCACCAGAAAATTGGTCCCGAAAGTGGGTATCAATGCTTGCTCTACCCCCCAATACCTATCATTTAAGCTCCACATTGACATGGTCGGTAAATATGCCCGATTAAGGGGTGTTTTAGGGATTGGGGTGGGCCCCCAAACACAAAGCCTGGAAAATATATCAGCAACGTGCTCTATTCTCATATATCTATACATCATTTATTTGAACCCCATATTTCCATTGGCCTCAAAATTGGATATCAAATTCGTTTTCTAATCTCATTTAAACTCCTTATTGCAAAATTCAGCAAATATGTCCGGTTTGGGGTATTGGCCATAAAAACTATGAATATTTAGTTCCACTCTCTTTAAGACCCAAATTGTCTTGGTGAGCAAATACATTCTATTTTGGGATTGTTATGGTGCTGGGACATCCGCTAGACAGTTGGCCCCTAATGTTGATATCAGATACGTGGTATACTCCCACTTACCTTTAATTTGAGCCCCATATTTCCATAGTCGGCAAACATGAGCAGCTAGGGGATGGACGGCCACTCAGTGAGTTGGCCTTGCAAATATATATCGGATTCGTGTTCTTCTCTAAAAACCCTCTTATTTGAGCCTCATATTGCAATAGTCAGCAAATACTTACTATTTGGGTGGTGTTGTGGGGGTGACGTGGCACCGTAGACATTTTTCCCGAATATTGATATCAAATTCGTGCTTTACTCCCAAAGACCTTTCATTTGAGCCCCATGTGGCTATGGTCGTAAATGTGTTCCCTTTGGGGGATATTTTTGGTGAGAGGCGGCCCCCCAAACAATTGGTCCCATATTTGGATATCAGATTCGTATTCTACATTCAAATGCCTTTTATTTAAGCCCCATATTGCCATGGTCAGTAAATAAGTCCGTTTTGGGGGGTGTTTTGGGAAAGGGGTGGACCCCCAGAAACGTGGTCCCACATTTAGATATCAGATTCGTATTCTACTCGCAAATACCTTTCATTTGAGTCCCATATTGCCATGGTCGGTAAGTATGTCCGATATAGGTGTGTTTTGGGGCTTGGGGTGGTCCCCCTAGCACTTGGGCGGAAAACTGGATATCAGATACTTTTTCTTATCTTAAATACCTTTCATTTGAGTAACATATTGTCGTGATTGGTCTAATTATATGTTTGGTAGGTTTTAGGGTAGGGCAGCCCCCCTAGGTAACCCATCCGAAATTTGGATACCAACTTTTTATTTTTAGGGTACTATATGAGAGCACACAAAATTTCGCTTAAATCGCAACACCCATCACCGAGATCTGGTGTTTCTGAAAATTAGGGTAAGGGGGTGGGTCCGCCCCCCCCCCCCCCCTTTAGATATCAAAAAATGTAGTACCCTATTTTCACCACGGGGTCATTATGCACCATCTGTGAAAATTTCAAGAAAATCGGTTCAGCCGTTTTTGAGTCTATAAGGAACACACAAACAAACATACAAACAAACGGACAAACAAACACAAATTGATTTTAATATATAAGAAAGATATATATGTACAGCTTTATACATGGAATGTTATTAGAAACGATTTTTGTTTTTTTTTGAACGGCTGGCAAGATACTCAATGCTTAATAAGTATGTCAGATTCGAACTCTTTTCCCATTTACATTCATTTGAGCCCCATATTATCATGTTTGGTCTATAAATGGCGTTTAAGGTGTTATAAGACATAAGGCGCCCCTCAAACATTTCGACCCAAAAATGGATGTTAGATTCGCAATCTACTTCTGAATATCATCATATGAGCCCCATATGGTGATGATCGGTATATATCTCAGTTTGAAGGGGTTTGGAGGTGGTCGCCCTATGTTAGGTTAGGAAAGGAGGTTAGAAAACTAACAGAACCGATTTTTTTTCTTTTTTGAACGGCAGGCAAAATAATCAACTCTTAATAAGTATGTTAGATTCTAACTTTTTTCCCATATACATTTTATTTGAGCCCGATATTTTCATGATTGGTCCACATGTCCCTTATAAGGTGTTATAAGACATAAGGCGCCCCTCAGACATTTCGTCCCAAAACTGGATGTTTGATTCGCATTCTACTCCTGAATAACTTTCATTTGAGCCCCATATTGTGATGATCGGTATTTATCCCAGTTAGAGGGGGTTGATCGACCTACGTTAGATTAGGAATAGTGGCATTCCGTTTCAGACCAACTCACAATCTTAAGTCAATTCTGTTCCACAATAGCGAATGACCAAACTTGTGGTGGAAATCACATCCACAACCCTCGCACGGGTGATTCGAGCATTAGAACAACTCTGCTACCGAGGCGCTTCCCCAAAAACTATTAACGGATTCGTACTCTACTGTCAATGTCCTTCCAATTGAAACCTATATTGCCATGATCGGTCCACATGTTGACATAACTTCAAATAATAATAATGTGTTCGTACCTTACTATCAAAGACGGTGAATTCAATATTGTCCCGATCGGTCTAAAGGTTCTTTCATTCGCCGTGGTATCCTTATAACAGAGCATACCGATATTGCCAGCAATTAAAGTGATAGAAGGGAAATGACAATTACTGGAAAAATACCAAAAGACCCTCTTTTCTTTTTCCTTAGTTGGCTATCACACGATAGACCGTCTCATTGTCTTAGTTAACCTGTTCTACTCGGGTCTTTTTCAGGATTTGCGCAGTGTGAATATCTGGTTTTTGCATTTACCAGGTCTAAAGCCACATTCTGAGAACGAAGACGAAGCTTTTCGTCGGAGGTGGCGACTTGGCCAAAATCACGATCGGCAGCGGCAAAAATTAAAAAGGGAGGCTATATTAATTAACATATTTTTATCGTTCAATTTCGCTGGACGAAAAATATTCAAGCAAAAACAACAAAATCTCAACTGTATTGGGGGCGGGCTGCAATCATCGCGATTTCGGCCTTTGCCAGAAGCCTTATCAGATTGCGATACCATTACCACTGCTTACTAATTAGTGAGTAGGTGAAAGCATGTTATCTTTTGGTGGCATAGCAAACTGATGAGGCCTCTGTCATAGACTGAAATGGCGATCATTGCAGCCAGCCACCAATACATTTAACACTTCACATCGCTGAGTATCTTTAAAGGGTTTTTGTCGTTTTGCAAAATGCAAAAAAAAGACAAACTTATTGGTGTAAGCTGGATGTAATCTAAAAAAAAAATGAAATAATTTTTATGACAAAACAAAAGAAAAGCGAAATCAAATTTTATTATACCCTCCATCATAGGATGGGGGTATACTAATTTCATCTTTCCGTTTGTAACACCACAAAATATGCGTCTAAGACCGCATATAGTGTATATAAATTTTTGATCGTCATGACATTTTAAGTCGATCTAGCCATGTCCGTCCGTCTTTCATTCGAAAGCACGCTAACTTTCGGAGGAGTAAAGCTAGCCGCTTGAAATTTTGAGAGAACCGCCCCCACCCCCATTAGGTAACTAATGTTTTTCATAAAAAAATTTGCTTCTTCATGTCCACTGTCCATTGTTTATGATAGTCAAAGTTTGTTTTTTTTTCAGCCAGCCAATATCGTACAAGAGAATGAAAACAAGTGTTAGTTTGAAAACTACAACCATTTGCACACTTATTTTGGAAACATAATAAGGCATGGATGTTCGTATGTATGTACAATACTTGGTATATTGATGAAGCATCCTTTTGCCATCCATTGATCTGTAACTTTTATATGCCACAACAGATGCCGCTCTTCTTTATTTAATTCTACACAAACGATTGTTCGAAAACCCTCCATAAACTACAAACTATGCAGTTAAGACTAACTAACCAACTAACTTATCAAGGTTCACTAACACAGCATTAGTGATTCGATTCAATACAAATGAAATAAAACACATGTAACAAATGAATCTGATTTTAGGGAGTGTTCTGTTTTAACCATGGAATTACGGAATCTACTTTTTTGAAGTTCATTAATTAATTTTAATGTTAACATGTAAATATCCCAGCCAAATATTGTTGTCCATTGAAATATTGGAGGATTTATAGAACTGAAAAATGTGTAGAATATAACAAGCAGCGAAATCCCAATAAAAGCAGATTAACCATAAGCATATCTAAAGCGCTACTAAATGCAATACAGAGCAATTGCAATCAATAGTAATGGAAACAATGCGCTATGGTCTCAATCACATCATTATCTGATCTAAATTATTTTAAAAACATTGAAAAATGTATCAAAAATACAAGTAAGAGCGTGCTAAGTTAGCCCGGGCCAAATTTTATATATACCCTCCACCATGGATCGCATTTGTCGAGTTCTTTGCGCGGCATCTCTTTGTAGGCAAACAGGGAATAAAGGATAAGAATTGTTATGCTATTGAAGATATATCAAATAATAGTTCGATTCGGAACATATTTCAGTCCATTCGGATAAGAGTTGGGCCTTGTAGGGGCTCAAGAAGCATAATCGGGAGATCCGTTCATATGGGAGTTGCATCAAGCTATAAATCGATTAAGACCATATTGAACATGTAAATTGAAGGTCATGGGAGAAGACGTTGTAAAAAATTTCAGCAAAATCGGATAAGAATTGCGCCCTCTAGAGGCCCAAGAAGTCAAGATCCCAGATCGGTTTATATGGCAGCTACATCAGTCTACGGACCGATTTCAACCATACTTAGCACAGTAGTTGGAAGTCATAACAAAACACTTCATGCAAAATTTCAGCCAAATCGGATGAGAATTGCGCCCTCTATTAGCTCAAGAAGTCAAGATCCAAGATCGGTATATATGGCAGCTATATCAGGTTATGGACTGATTTAAACCATACTTAGCACAGTAGTTGGAAGTCATAACAAAATACTTCATGCAAAATTTCAGCCAAATCGGATAAGAATTGCGCCCTCTATTGGCCCAAGAAGTCAAGATCCAAGATCGGTTTATATGGTAGCTATATCAGGTTTTAGACCGATTTGAAGCATACTTGGCACAGTTGTTGGAAGTAATAACAAAAAATTTCATGCAAAATTTCAGCTACATCGGATGAAAATTGCGCCCTCTATTGGCTCAAGAAGTCAAGATCCAAGATCGGTATATATGGCAGCTATATAAGGTTATGAGCCGATTTGAACCATACTTGGCACAGTAGTTGGAAGTCATAACAAAACACTTCATGCAAAATTTCAGTCAAATCGGATGAAAATTGCGCTCTCTATTGGCTCAAGAAGTCAAGATCCCAGATCGGTTTATAGCAGCTATATCAGCCTATGAACCGATTTGAACTATACTTGGCACAGTCGTTGGAAGTAATAACAAACAACTTCATGCAAAATTTCAGCTAAATCGGATGAAAATTGCGCTCTCTATTGGCTCAAGAAGTCAAGATCCTAGATCGGTTTATATGGTAGCTATATCAGGTTATCGACCAATTTAAGTTATACTTAACACAGTTATTGGAAGCCATAACAAAACATTTCATGCAAAATTTCAGCCAAATCGGATGAGTATTGCGCCCTCTAGTGGCTCAAGAAGTCAAGATCCCAGATCGGTTTATATGGCAGCTATATCAGGTTATGAACTGATTTAAACCATACTTGGCACAGTTGTTGGAAGTAATAAGTAACAAGTTCATGAAAAATTTCAGCTAAATCGGATGAAAATTGCGCCCTCTATTGGCTCAAGAAGTCAAGATCCCAGATCGGTTTATATGGTAGCTATATCAGGTTATCGACCGATTTAAATTATACTTAGCACAGTTGTAGGAAATCATAACAAAACATTTCATGCAAAATTTCAGCCAAATCGGATGAGTATTGCGCCCTCTAGTGGCTCAAGAAGTCAAGATCCCAGATCGGTTTATATGGCAGCTATATCAGGTTATGAACTGATTTAAACCATACTTGGCACAGTTGTTGGAAGTAATAAGAAACAGGTTCATAAAAAATTTCAGCTAAATCGGATGAAAATTGCGCCCTCTATTGGCTCAAGAAATCAAGATCCCAGATGGGTTTACATGGTAGCTATATCAGGTTATCGACCGATTTAAATTATACTTAGCACAGTTGTAGGAAATCATAACAAAATATTTCATGCAAAATTTCAGCCAAATCGGATGAGTATTGCGCCCTCTAGTGGCTCAAGAAGTCAAGATCCCAGATCGGTTTATATGGCAGCTTTATGAGGTTATGAACCGATTTAAACCACCAGCACAGTTATGGGAAGAGATACCAAAACATAACGTACAAATTTTCAGCTTAATCGGATAAGAGTTGCGCTCTCTAGATGCTCAATAAGTCAAGACCCCTGATCGGTTTATATGGCAGCTATATCAGGTAATATATCGTTAGCCCTCTAGAAGCCCAAGAAATCCAATCAGAAGACCGGTTTATATGGCGACGGCTATATCAGGATATAGGCTGATTTAGACCATACTTTACACAATTGTTGGAAGTCAAAATAAGAAACTTCATGCAAAATTTCGGTCAAATCGGATAAAAATTGCGCCCTCTAGCGACTAAATAAGTCTATTCGGGAGATCGGTTTATAAGGCGGCTATATCAGGTTATGGACTGATATAGACTATACTTGACACAAATGTTGAAAATCATACCAGAACATTTCATGTAAAGTTTCAGCCAAATCGGATAACAATTGCGCCCTCTAGTGGCTCAAGAAGTCAAGATAATAATCAATATGTCTATTCGGGATATCAGTTTATATGGCAGCTATATCAGGTTGTGAGCCGATTTAAACCACACTCAGTGCAGATGTTGGAAGTGATACCAAAACACAACGTGTAAATTTTCAGCCAAATCGGATAAGAATTGCGCCCTCTATATGCTCAAGAAGTGTAGACCCACATCGGTTTATATATGAAAACAAGAACCGATTTGGCCCATTTACAATCCCAACCGACCTACATTAATAAGAAATATTTGTGCAAAATTTCAAGCGCCAGCTAAGTTGTTTTATTTTGATTTCCAACAACTGTGCCAATTTTGTTTCAAATCGGTCCATAACCTGATATAACTGTCATATAAACTGATCTGGGATCTTGATTTCTTGAGCCTCTAGAGGGCGCAATTCCTATCCGATTTGGCTGAAATTTGATACAACGGATTCTCCCATTCTACTGTGGTTTCCAACATTTAATTCAATTTGCATAAAAATTCTTTTTTTTATCCCTTGTTTGTCTAAAATGAGATACCGGGAAAGAACTCGACAAATGCGATCCATGGTGGAGGGTATATGAGATTCGGCCTGGCCGAACTTGGCACTTGTTTTTTGTAGTTTTTTCTTTTCATTCATATTAAAACCAGTAAACCTAATTTAGATCGCAATTTTGCCAACACATGTACTTTCATTTGACATCCAATATTGTGATATACTCCTATGGACACATTAGGAGCAAAATTTTGTTTATTATTCGCATTGCAGGGAGCTGCTTCTCTACATATGCTACTTCAAATATTGATATTTATTTAAAATTTCCAATTTGTTCTATTTTTGTGGATGGTTTTCCTTTTTGAGGCTAAAAATTAAGATTGACCATGACAAATATAGCACAGATCATTGATTGCAATTTACCATTTTCATATACGTATACGAATGGTGTATAATTAAATTTAATTTTTTTTTGCCAACTATATCCAAATGTTGTGATTTCATTGGACTCGTTGGGTTGATGGTTCATCATCTCCAGGGTCCCCTTCCTATGAGTCATCAACATAATGGTAAGAGGCATAAATTGTTCTATACACAGAGTTTAGGAGGCGGTACACAGTGTTCGACATGTTATTTGGCAAAATTATACTCATTATCATTTGCCATAACAAAGATTCAATGATAGAGGAGATGGAGGGAAAGGAGGAGGATGTATACTGTCAGAAATAAGTGTGGCTGATTTCAAAAAGTTTACTTACCGATTTTGACCGAACTTGGCACAATTGTTGAGACGCGTAACATAAAAATCGAGGCTTGTAGCGCTCAAGAAGTCAAATAGCGCGATCGGTTTATATGGGACCTATATTAGTATATAGACCGATTTGGACCGTACTAGGAACAGTTGTTGGGAGTTATAACACAACACTATGTGCTAAATTTCAGCAAAATCGGATGAAAATTGAGGCTTCCAGTGGCTCAAGAAGTGATATCGGGAGATCGGTTTATATGGGAGCCATATTAGATTATAGACCGATTCGGACCGTACTTGGCACAGTTGTTGGAGGCCATAACAGAACACTCTGTGCAAAATTTCAGCCAAATCGGATGAAAGTTGAGGCTTCCAGGGGCTCAAGAAGTCAAATCAGGAAATCGGTTTATATGGGAGCTATATCAGGTTATATATATGGATTTGGACCATACTAGGAACAGTTGTTGGGAGTTATAACAGAACACTCTGTGCTAAATTTCAGCAAAATCGGATGAAAATTAAGGCTTCCAGGGGCTCAAGAAGTCATATGGGGAGATCGGTTTATATGGGAGCCATATTAGGTTATAGACCGATTTGGACCGTACTTGGCACAGTTGTTGAAAGCCATAACAGAACATTATGTGCAAAATTTCAGACAAATCGGATGAAAATTGAGGCTTCTAGGGGCTCAAGAATTTAAATCGGGAAATCGGTTTATATAGGAGCTACCAGCTGACCCGGGGACCGCTCCGCGGCGCCTTCTTTTACCTTATACATGGAACAAAAGTTTCCTTGGAAAATTTATTTTCGACAATTAAAGATCTAAAGTGCCTTTATCTGAATCCTGCACACATAATGACCCCGTGGTGAAAATAGGATACTACGTTTTTTGATATCTGAAGGGGGAGGGGCGGACCCTCCTCCTTACCCTAATTTGCAGAAACGCCAGATCTCGGAGATGGGTGGTGCGATTTAAGCGGAATTTTGTGTGCTCTCATATTAATAAAATAAATATAAAAATTTGGTATCCAAATTTCGGATAGGGTACCTAGGGGGGCTGCCCCACCCTAAAACCTACCATACATATATGTAGACCAATCACGACAATATGGGACTCAAATAAAAGGTATTTAGGATAAGAAAACGTATCTGATATCCAATTGTCGGAACAAGTGCTAGGGGGAGCCCACCCCAAGCCCCAAAACACCCTTAAATAGGATATATTTACCAATCATGGCCATATGGGACTCAAATGAAAGGTATTTGAGAGTAGAATACGAATCTGATATCCAAATGTGGGACCACGTTTCTCCCACGTTTCCCCCAAACAGGACTTATTGACAGACCATGGGAATATGGGGCTAAAATAAAAGGTATTGAATGTAGAATACGAATCTGATATCCAAATATGGGACCAAGTATTTGGGGGCCGCCGCTCACCAAAAACATCCCCCAAAGGGGACAAATTTTCTACCATAGCAATATGGGGCTCAAATGAAAAAGGTCTTTGGAAGCAAAGCACTAATTTGATATCAATATTCGAGAAAGTGTCTATGGGGCCACCCACCCCTACAACGCCACCCAAATAGTAAGTATTTTCTGACTATTGCTATATGAGGCTCATATTGGCTCAGATCGATTCAGATTTGAATATAGCTGCCATATAGACCGATCTCTCGATTTTTGGTTTTGGGTCCATAAAAGGCGCATTTATTGCCCGATGTCGCCGAAATTTGGGAAAGTGAGTTGTGTTAGGTCCTTCGACTTTCTTTTTAAATTTGGCCCAGATCGGTTCAGATTTGGATATAGCTGTCTCTCGATTTAAGGTTTTGGGCCCATAAATGGTGCATTCGTTGACGGATGTCGCCGTAATTTTGGACAATGAGTTAAATTGAGCCCCTCGACATACTTCTGCAATATGACAAAGATCGGTTCAGATTTGGATATAGCTGCCATATAGACCGATCCGCTGAGTTAGGGTCTTAGGCCTATAAAAGCCACATTTATAATTCGATTTTGATGAAATTTGGGACAGTGAGTTGTGTTAGGCCCTTCGACATCCTTTTTCAATTTGGCTCAGGTCGGTTCAGATTTGGATATAGCTGCCACATGGACCGATCCGCCTATTTAGGGTTTTAATCCCTAAAAGCCACATTTATTATCCGATTTTGCTGTAATTTGGGACAGTGAGTTGTGTTAAGCTGCTCGACATATTTCTCCAATATGGCACAGATCGGTTCAGATTTGAATATAGCTGCCATATGGACCGATCTCCCGATTTAAGGTTTTGGGCCTATAAAAGGCGCATTTATTGTCCAATGTCGCCGAAGTTTGGGACAGTTAGTTAAGTTGAACCCTTCGACATACTTCTGTAATATGACAAAGATCGGTCCAGATTTGGATATAGCTGCCATATAGACCGATCTCTCGATTTAAGGTTTTGGGCCCATAAAAGGCGCATTTATTGTCCGACGTCGCCGAAATTTAGGACAGTGAGTTGTGTTTGGCCCTTCGAAATCCTTTTTTATTTTGGCTCAGATCGGTTTAAATTTGGATATAGCTGTCATATAGACCGATCTCTCGATTTAAGGTTTTGGGCACATAAAAGGTGCATTTATTGTCCGATGTTGCTGAAATTTGGGACAGTGAGTTAAGTTGAGCCCCTCGACATACTTCTGCAATATGACAAAGATCGGACCAGATTTGGATATAGCTGCCATATGGACCGATCCGCTGAGTTAGGGTCTTAGGCCTATAAAAGCCACATTTATAATTCGATTTTGATGAAATTTGGGACAGTGAGTTGTGTTAGACCCTTCGACATCCTTTTTCAATTTGGCCCAGATCGGTTCAGATTTGGATATAGCTGCCATATAGACCGATATCTCGATTTAAGGTTTTGGGCCCATAAAAGTCGCATTTATTACTGGCTTAGGTGTATGTCCATACTGGCAAGGAGCGGATTAATTTACGCACCCTCTTTTCAACCTAACCTAAATTTACCTACAGAGTATGTTTTCCGATAACTTTCAGAAAGGAAGGCAGAGTGTGCATAGGCAAAAAGCATTGAGAATCCCACAACATTTTGGAGTTTTCACAATTTATGATTTCAAAATATAATTGCTTTATTTTCGGTGTATGCAAATGGCCACCCCAAAGAGAATCACCCCCTCTCCCCCAGAATATAAACAATTTCAATTCATATGAATGAATGACTTTTCACAAAATATATGCAAATATTCCCTGCAGATTTGCACTTGGTTGCAACAAATATCAAAATATTTGTGGTCAGTGACAGCACATAGACACAAAGAGAGTGCAAAACAAAAATACCCAAAATCCCCTCAGAATCCCAGAGGCATAATATTTGTTGAGTGGATATTTGAATATTTATATGGAAAATGAATGCATACGAAAGTGTTCACATTTATGGGCAAAAACAAAAACAAGTGCAAATATTGGTCTACGATATTTTTGTGTATGGGTTTTTATGTCATAAAACCTAAAATGTAATTTCCATGTTTAGGCCATGCGTATGCATATTCACAGTCATTAGAATTTTATGAAACAGATTGTTATGCGAGTGAATTCACCTATTGTTGCCATTGGAGTTTAATGTAATTTTGAATGTGGGAGAAGCAAAATATCTAATTTAGAATTTTACATTAAATTTAATTTGATTATTGTTGATGCAACATTTATCACTTTCTATTTCGTTAACAATAACCGATTACTGAAAGGCTTGTTGCTATCGGTCACAAGTTTGTCAACATTAAAGCTACGTTCAGATTAGTCAAATATTTGGCATAAATTGATTTATCATTTTTTGCCAAAAATATGTCAAACAAAGTGTCAATTAATGTGTCCAATATGAATACAGTATCAAGAATGTACGAATTTGACATATTTTTAGCTAAAATGATAAAAGAAGTCGTGTCAAATATTTGACTAATCTGAACGTAGCTTAAGACAAAACTAGTTCTAAGAGCACGCACACGCACGTGCAGTGAAAACTGATTGTATGTGTGTGAGAGCCATGCTTTTGTACAAAAAACATTCAATTATGAAAGTAGGAAACACTTTTGGGAGAAATATTAAAATGTTTCTCAATTTTCCCTGCAATAATGTGGGTCACCTCAATGAGTTTACTTGGAAGTCTATTCTGTATGTGGAAGAATAATTGAAGAGCAGAAAACCCATATCACTCTGTGATGGCTGCTACCGCATTGAAAAATCGAGAAATTTCACCAAGTCACACACGCCTAATTCTAATGCCACGATAAGGCCTAGCAGATGGGGATGTTGGGCGGCTCAAGGCACTCCTTTTGGAGCGTCTTGATAATAGGTGGAAAACTAGATGGACGAACAGTGACAATGGTCGGGTGACTTACGAATTTATTCGTTATGCGACGTTCATACGAGACAGCCAGGACTTTGGTTTCGCCCTAAGTCTGGGCTTCATACTGACGGAACATGGTTCCTTTAATGCATTTTAGCATCAAAAGAACTTGTCCGCGACTGATCTGTGCGAATGTAGGAGACCTGGAGACTGGAGGCATGTACTAACGGAATGCTCGTACTATGCAGGCATTAGAAATGTGGGCGCGATGGGGATTAGCGAGGCGGTATGTGGTTTCTGTAGGGCCCTTGAAGACGAGACCACTGTTGCTGGCCACCCTTTCCCGGTTGGCCACCCTTTCCCGTCTGGCCACCCTTTCCCGTCTGGCCACCCTTTCCCGTCTGGCCACCCTTTCCCGGCTGGCCACCCTTTCCCGGCTGGCCACCCTTTCCCGGCTGGCCATCCTTTCCCGGCTGGCCACCCTTTCCCGGCTGGCCACCCTTTCCCGGCTGGCCACCCTTTCCCTGCTGGCCACCCTTTCCCGGCTGGCCACCCTTTCCCGGCTGGCCACCCTTTCCCTGCTGGCCACCTTTTCCTGGCTGGCCACCCTTTCCCTGCTGGCCACCCTTTCCCGGCTGGCCACCCTTTCCCGGCTGGCCACCCTTTCCCTGCTGGCCACCCTTTCCCGGCTGGCCACCCTTTCCCGGCTGGCCACCCTTTCCCGGCTGGCCACCCTTTCCCGGCTGGCCACCCTTTCCCGACTGGCCACCCTTTCCCGGCTGGCCACCCTTTCCCGGCTGGCCACCCTTTCCCGACTGGCCACCCTTTTCCGGCTGGCCAACCTTTCCCGGCTGGCCACCCTTTCCCGGCTGGCCACCCTTTCCCGGCTGGCCACCCTTTCCCGGCTGGCCAACCTTTCCCGGCTGGCCACCCTTTCCCGGAAAGTATTTCTTAGGAGACGTACAAGACTTAGTGCTGGCATAAATACACGCTAGTTATCCATAACGAGGTGTTGCTGTACTGACGCGACCCAGTGATTTGATGTTGCGCATGACATGCCCTGGCACCTGCCTTGCCCATGTTGATGCTGCGGCATTTGCCCTTTTTGCCTTTTCGGTCATCCGTGAGGGTGGTCATCCGTTGATTGTGAGTCCAATGTTGGAGTGGATATGTATGGTGTAGCCCGTGGGGGCTGCCGTGTCCTGTTTGTGTATATCATCCTGATGTATGTGGTTTAGGTGCCAGCATACGCTTTAGGTCGGTTTAGGGCGATTCCTTTCATCCAGTGACCAGTCCGGAACTGTTTGGGGTTCAACTGGTAGTAGTCTTACAAGGCTACGAAGTCTAACCACTACGAAGTGCCTTAACCCATAGATCGGAAGGAGTTTTAGGTAGTTCTCCGCTCCTAACCAAGGAGGTGAACACATCCAACTACGTGGGATCAAATTGTTACTCATGTATGGGTTACCACATGTGGGGGAGTTGGTAGACGCATTGTATTCAACCTTGGGCCTTGCACGTTTGGGCCGTGATGGCAAGCATCTGCGTTAAACACGACATTCGTGTGCCTCGATAAGGTTCCCCCCACAGGGGACGCTTAGGTGTGAAATATATATAATAGCTCTTCATCGCGGCCCGAAGTGGAAGATTAATGGTAACCAGTTATAGCGCTTTCTTTGGGATGTTCTTCAGGAATTGATCTCCAGCTCACTGATGGTTCTGTTTGTGGTATTGTTACGGGATGGATCATCCAACTAGGTGACCAGTCTGGAACTAGTTGAAGTTCACCTGCAAGTAGTTGGACTACGTTGTCGGACCAGAGTTTTTAATCTGGTACCACGGGAGTCTGGAATCCCTGGAACTTTGGTTCCATACTGACTTTGGTGAGGCTCCAGTTGGGAGCAACGTGGTGGCTGTGGTTTGTACTTAAAATCATAGGAAGGGTAGTTTTTGCTCAGTGTGGTGTTGCATGTAATCAACCGGGTGCCGTGACCCAGAGATCGGAAGGAGTTTTAGATGGTGCTCCGCTCTTATCTAAGGGGGAGATCACATCAAAATAACGGGGGATCGAATTGGCCCATGCTGGCTGCGATCATGTATGGGGGCGTTGGTAAACACATTTTATTCAACCGAGGTTAAAAGCCCTGCTGAATAAAGCCAACACCATTAAGACTTGTCGGGCAGGAAGGAACAGATTTAGGATTCTAAGTCAACGTTTAAATAGCGCAGGGTATGAACACCGTATACTACTTCTCATGATTCCGCAACTTTGGCAGTGGTCGTTGTAGGGACGATTAAGAAGCTCTTTAGAATTTCCAACAGGCCAATGACCAGTCAGCACCAAGGTTAGGTTAAGTGGCAGTCTGCGATCAGACTCACTTAGACGTGTTCGTCCATTGTGATACCAGAGGAACAGATGAAGGAAGATGCATTCTAGTTCCTGCCATTGAACCATCCAGATCGCTTTTAAAAGCCCAATAACTTGTGAATGTTCACATCCGCTAAATTAGACAGGTTCTCAAAGAAATGGGAACCTAAAGTAAAATTCCTTGTGACTGCTAGTGCGAGACACACACACAGAAGGTGTTCTATAGTCTCTTCTTCTTCGAAAGTCGTTGCTGGCAACCTTCAGTCTATCAGCATGTTTTCCGATTAGACAATGACCTGTCATGACGGACACAATGACTGAGACGTCAGGTCTAGCCAGTGACAGCAAAGCGGTAGGCCTCTTCAAGTCTAGATTGGGCCACATAGTTTTGGAATGCTCACTGTCCTCTCTTTGTGGCCATCGATCATTCGTTGTCCTTCGGGCCTGGTCCTGAAAACTTAACTTACATGTCGCTGGAGGCATACCCTCAGATTCCATCATCCCTGGAATGTATAGGGTAGTTCCTAGATTCGAAAGCTTGTCCGCTTTACAATTCCCAGGGATATCTCTGGGGCCCGGCACCCAGAGCAGGTGAATTTTGAACTGCTTAGCCATGTCGTTGAGAGATCTGCGACAGTCGAGGGCGGTTTTTGTGTTCACAAATATTGTACGTTCTCCAGGGATTTAATGCCTGCTTGGCTCTCTGAGAAGATATTTATGCGAATCGTCGTAATGACATTATATCTCAGCCATTCCATCACTTAAAGGATCTTCGCTTGATACACACAGCAGTGGTCGGGTAACCTTTTCGATATCACCAGTTTTAGATCTTGAGTGTACACCCAAAGCCCACCTGGTCGTTTACTTTGGAACCATCCGAATAGAAGTCTATATAACTTCTTTTACCAGGGATATCGTAGTTCCAATCGGTTCTATCAGGAATAGTGGAACAGTACTTTTTAAGGTCAAGGTATCTTCCACACTGCCTGGAACATCGAATATCATATCAAAGATAACGCAGTGTCCGTAGCCGCCACGTGACCAATGAGAAAGCTCTCTTAAACTTATGGCAGTGGTCGTTGCAATCTGTCTAGCCACAATGCCCAGAGGCATAAGGTGTAGCATTAAATTCAGTGCATCAGATGACACCATCCCACCTAAGTGCGGCTGTGATGGACAAACAAGTCATCCTTTGGATCCGGTTAAGTATTGAGCAATAGGTGGATTTTTGAAGCACCGTCCACCAGACCATAACACCATACAGCATTTTAGGTCTGACAACTGCAGTATATACCCAATGCATGGCACGCGGTCTAAACCCCCAATTTTTGCCAATGGCTCTCTTGCAGGTGTATAGGGCAAGGGTTGCCTTTCTTTCCCTTTCCAAAATGATGGACTTGAAGGTAAATTTTCTATCCAGCAAAAAACCCAGGTATTTGGCGCATTCTGTAAATGGAACATTCTTTCCTCCCAAGGAGACAGGTTCCACTGTAGGCAACTTGTATCTCCTGCTGAAAATAACTACTTCTGTCTCTGTCTTCCACGGATTTATACTTAGACTACTTTCGGTAGCCCAGTGCGGCTGTGATGCACAAACAAGACATCCTTTGGATCCGGTTAAGTACTGAGCAGTAGATGGACTTTCGAAGCGCCGTCCACCATACCACAACACCATACAGCATTATAGGTCTGACAACTGCAGTATATACCCAATGCATGGTGTGCGGTCTAAACCCCCAGCTTTTGCCAATGGCTCTCTTGCAGGTGTATAGGGCAAGAGTGGCCTTTCTTGCCCTTTCCAAAATTTTGGTCTTGAAGCTTAATTTTCTGTCCAGCAAAACACCCTGGTATTTTGCGCATTCTGTAATAGGATCATTCTCTCCTCCGAAGGAGACAGGTTCCACTGTAGGCAACTTGTATCTCCTGCTGAAAAGAACTACTTCTGTCGTGCACGAGTTTATACCTAGACTACTTTCGGTAGCCCAGTGCGGCTGTGATGCACAAACAAGCCATCCTTTGGATCCGGTTAAGTATTGAGCAGTAGGTGGACTTTCGAAGGGCCGTCCACCATACCACAACACCATACAGCATTATAGGTCTGACAACTGCAGTATATACCCAATGTTGTAAATCCCCAACTTTTGCAAATGGCTCTCTTGCATGTGCATAGGAGAGTGGCCTTTCTTGCCCTTTCCAAAATGTTGGAATTGAAGCTCAATTTCCTATCCAGCAAAACACCCAGGTATTTTGCGCATTCTGTAAATGGAACATTGTCTTCTCTCAAGGAGACAGGTTCCACTGTAGGCAACTTGTATCTCCTGCTGAAAAGAACTACTTCTGTCTCTGTCTTGCACGGATTTATACTTAGACTACTTTCGGTAGCCCAATGCGGCTGTGATGCACTTGCTCTTTCCAAAATTTTGGACTTGAAGTTCAATTTCCTGTCCAGCAAAACACCCAGGTATTTTGCGCATTCTGTAAATGGAACATTCTCTCCTCCCAAGGAGACAGGTTCCACTGTAGGCAACTTGTATCTCCTGCTGAAAAGAACTACTTCTGTCTCGCACGGATTTATACTTAGACTAATTTCGGTAGCCCACTTCGCTGTTGCACTTAGAGCTTCCTGAAGTATATCTCTTAGAGTGCTGGGAAACTTTCCCCTAACCGCAATTGCCACGTCTTCAGCATACGCGACAATTTTTACACCTTTTTCTTCCAGAGACAATAATATATTGTTAATGGCTATATTCCAATGCAGAGGAGACAGTACTTCTTCTTGAGGTATTCCGCTACTGACCCATATTTTTAGATCTCTGTATGGCTATATTCCAATGAAGAGGAGATAGTACATCTTCGTGAGGTGTTCTTCTGCTGACCCACATTTTTAGATTCACAGATGCCAAGCCTACCTTAATGCATCTTTTAGTTAGTAAGTTATTAATAAACTTTCTTACGGTAGAGTTGATGCCTAGAAACTCCTACCCCTTCATGATTGACGTCGGTTTTACATTATTGAAAGCACCTTCGATGTCAAGAAATGCTCCCATTGCATATTCCTTAACAGTGCGAGAACCCGCTATGTAGCCGACTAGGACGTGAAGAGCTGTTTCAGTGAATTAACCTTTACTTTATGCATGTTGCTGCCGAGACTACAGGGGTCTTGGCTCTAAGATGCGTTTCTATTAAGCTCTCCAGAGTCTTCAGCATAAAGGATGACAGACTAATAGGACGAAAATCTTTCGCCTTGGTGTGGTAAGGTTTTGCAGCTTTCGGAATGAAAATGACCTTCGTGTCCCTCCATCCCACAGGCATGTATGTCATGCTGATACAAGCAGAGTATATCTCCCTAAGCCGGGGAACCAGTCTATCAAACACAGCTTGTAACCGGTGATACATCATCAGGGCCTGGCGACTTAAAGGAGTCCAAACTTCTTATCGCCCAAAGGATTTTCGGCTCAGACACAATTTCCCTAATAGCCTCCGACGAATGCATATCAGTGACAACCTCTTCTGGCGCCACATTGTCCGTTGGAGAATATCCCCGGAAATGTGTATCAATGAGTAGTTCTAGTGTTTCCTCACTAGACATTCTGAATATACCCCACCGTAATAGGTCCAGCACCAAGGTAAGTCTTGACAAGTTCCGTTGATTAAGGCTGATCAGGTATGCTGTGATGAGGAAATTTCCATTTTGTCAATCCCTTGAAAACACTTTGAAATATCCATTTTCGATTCTATTTAGAGTCGAGTTTAGACTACTATCGTGGTCAGCTGTTGGCAGATAGCTGAACTACCTATAGGTCAGCTGCGAAAAGTAGACCCAGACTACGAGCGTCGAAAACGGAGAACATGTTACATAGAGACATTTATATCCGACGATGTTTTCGCGACATGGCCAACGGATACCTAAGTATCCTAAGTGCCTAAGTATCCATCCACAAGGGTTTTCTATAGATAGATGCTGGGTTGTGATGCCCCCGTGGATATCCGTTTTAAGGTGACTTTTATATCCGACGATGTTTTCGCGACATGGCCAACGGATACCTAAGTATCCTAAGTGCCTAAGTATCCATCCACAGGGGTGTTCTATAGATAGATGTTGGGTTGTGAAGCCCCTGTGGACTCCCGTTTTAAGGTGACCTTAAATCTGGCGCGTAGACTGGAATCTGATTTTCATAACAGATTTGGATTGATGCTACGGGCTGACAGCTGTGGTATTCTGTTAACTGGCCTATGACGCCGAAACGCCTTGGTTCGCACTTTCTCCCGTGTCCCGTTGACTTATTGCCACATATGCGCCGTGAGTGAATCACGTCTCGGAGAATAGCCTAGCCAGCGTTCGGCTCTTGGCCCTTAGACACAGGAGCCATTGAAAATTGGTTCATAACAACCACCTACCTCAACGTTCTGATGACCAAATGCAACGATCACGCTGTGAGTGAATCATATCCCTGTAAACTGAGTATCCTGCGTTTGATAGACCCTGAGCCGCTGACTAACTGCCAATTTGGGATGACGCCTTAGTAATTGGCGTTTTCTTCTCCTAGTTGAGGCTAATTAAAGATATTTGGTTTTTTAGGTAAACAACACCATCTCAGCTTTCAAGTGACCAAAAGTTCATTCAACTTTTCTAATAAAATGCCGACAATTCCCATAACATTAAAGAAAAACAAATATTTGCCAAACCTCCCAATTAAGTGGGTAAAGACATTTAGATTTAAGAAATTAAAATAAAAATTAAAATTTCCTTCCAGAATGAAAATATGAAAATTACCTCAGGAAATGTCTTTTTCAACAGGCTATTATTGGCTGACCATTAACAAGTGAAGTTTTTCCCACAAATCTATGCATTTCGTTAATTCTCATGGTCAAACGTTCGCTATGTTTGAGTTGCCATAATAATAAGCATAAAATCTCATGTAGTTAGCATGGATTCCTAGCAAAAGGAAAACTTTAGTTGCCCCATTTGCAAAGAAAATGGGGCAGAAGCTTCTTGTGCCATGATCTCTTGGAATTGTCATTGTTATTGGCAGAGTGTTTATTTTAATGTTATGTATTAAATATAAGGAAAAACAAGAACTGGTCAAAGGACTTGCAGGAGAGTTGCCATGCTAGGGGTTTCTTAAAATTAAACACCACTTGATATCGAATATTAGCCTTAATCACCCAGAAACTTTTTGGTAAAATTCTATTTTAACGACTTTTTTGACCAAGACCCAAGACCTTTAATCGGGAGATCGTTATATATTCAGCTATATCTATACAACGACCGATATGAACCAAATAGGGCACGGTTATCAGCAAGTCTGAATAAAACTCTGCTTTGATTGCCCCAAGGCCTCAAATCCGGGAGATCGGTCTATATGGCAGCTTATCCAAATATAGCCCGCTATTGACCATACTTGGTACGAATGTCGAGGAGCCTTATGCCACACATTGTGCCGAATTTCAGCAAAATCGGATACTAAATGTGGCTTTAGTGGGCCTAAGACCTTAAATCAGCAGATTGGTCTATATGGGGGCTATTTCGATATACAGTCCGATATAGCCCATCTTCGAACTTAACCTGCCTATGTATAAAATAAGAATCTTTGCAAAGTTCAATATATCCATTTTTGAAGCCTTTATCGTGATTTCAACAGACAGACGGACGTGCCATCCGATATAGCCCATCTTCGTACTTAACCTGTCTATGGACAAAAACAGAATCTGTGCAAAGTTTCAGCTTAAAATTTTGAAAGCCTTTAGCATGATTTCAACACACACGCGGGCGAACATGGCTAGAGCACCTTAGATTTTTAACACCCTCCAGCATAGTAGGAGGGGGCGTATACTAATTTCGTCAATCCATTTGTAACACATCGAAATAGGATCTGACACCCATCGCAGTATATATGTATATTCTTGATCGTCTTGATATTCTAAGTCGATTTAGCATTGTCCTCCATCTGTACGATCGTCTGTCGAAAGTGCGCTAACTTTAGAAGGAATAAAGCTAGGCGCTTGAAATTTTGCACGAATACTTCCTATTAGTGTTTCTCGGTGTGGAGTTAAAACTGGCTGTATCGTTCCAGCGCAATTCTTATCTGATTGGTCTGAAATTTTGCGCTAATTGTTTCATTTCTACTTCCAACAATTGTGCTGTATGGTCTAAATCGGTTCATAACCTGATATAGCTGCCACATAATCCGATCTCCCGATTAAACTTCTTGAGCCGCTAGAGGGCGCAATTCTTTTCCGATTTGGTCGAGAGGACGCAAATGTCATTAGATTTTGCTGACATTTTTCATAAAGTGTTTTGGTTTGATCATCAACAAATGCGCCAAGTATGGTTAAAATCGGTTCATAACCTGATATAGCTCCCATATGATCCAAACATGGATCTTGATTTCTTGAGCCTCCAGAGGGCGCAATTTTCATCCGATTTTGCTGAAATTTTATTTTTGAAATTTGGTGTGACCATCAAAAACTGTGCAAATGATGGTCTAAATCGGTTTATAATCTGATATAGCTCCTATATAATCCGATCTCGGATCTTAAGTTCTTGAGCCGCTAGAGGGCGCAATTATTATCCGATTTTTCTGAAATTTTCCATGAAGTGTTTTGGTTTGACCATCAACAAATGTGCCATGTATGGTGTAAATCAGTTTATAACCTGATATAGCTCCCATATAATCCGATATAGGATCTTAAGTTCTTGAGCCGCTAGAGGGCGTAATTATTATTCGTTTTCACTGAAATTTTGCATAAAGTGTTTTGAGTTGACCATCAAAAACTGTGCCAAGTATGGTTTAAATCGGTTCATAACCTGATATGGCCCCCATATGATCCAAACACGGATCTTTACTTCTTCAGCCTCCAGAGGGCGCAATTTTCATTCGATTTTGCTGAAATTTTACATGAAGTGTTTTGTTGTGATCGTCAACAATTGTGCCATGTATGGTCTAAATCGGTTCATAACCTGATATGACCCCCATATGATCCAATCACAGATTTTGACTCTTGATCCTCCAGAGGGCGCAATTGTCATTCGATTTTGCTGACATTTTGCATGAAGAGTTTTGGTTTGATCATCAACAGCTGTGCCAAGTACAGTCTAAATCGCTTCATAACCTGATATAGCTCCCATATAAACCGATTTCTGACCTTGACTTCTTGAGCCGCTAGAGGGCGCAGTTATTAATAGATTTGGCTGAAAACTTACGCACAGTGTTTTGTTTTAACTTCCAACAACTGTGCAAAGTATGGCTCAAATCGGTTCATTACCTCACATAGCTCCCATAGAATACGATCTCCCGGTTTTATTTTTTGAGCCACTATGGGGCGCAATTCTTATCCCAGTTGGTAGAAATATTGCCCAATAAATCAAAATTGATCTCCAACAGCCAAACAAGGTAGCAATTCTTATCCATTACCCTTTGTTTGCCTATGAAGAGGTATCGGTCAAAGAATTTTACAAATGCAATGGTAGAGGGTATATAAGATTCGGCCTGGCCGAACTTAGCATATATTTATTTATTTTACTTTAGTTTTCCAGTAAAAATTTGCAATATTTTTATACCCACCACCGACGGATGGGGGTATATTCATTTTGTCATTCCGTTTGCAATACATCGAAATATCCATTTCCGACCCTATAAAGTATATATATTCTTGATCAGCGTAAAAATCTAAGACGATCTATACATGTCCGTCCGTCTGTCTGTTGAAATCACGCTATAGTCTTCAAAAATAGAGATATTGAGCTGAAACTTTGCACAGACTCTTTTTTTGTCCATAAGCAAGTTAAGTTCGAAGATGGGCTAAATCGGACTATATCTTGATATAGCCCCCATATAGATCGATCTGCCGATTTAGGGTCTTAGGACAATAAAATCATCCGATTTTGCTGAGATTTGGGACAGTGAGTTGTGTTATGCCCTTCGACATCCTCCGTTAATTTGGCCCAGATCGGTTCAGATTTGGATATAGCTGCCATATAGACCGATCCTCCGATTTTGGGTCATAGGTCCATAAAAGCTACATTTATTATCCGATTTTGCTGAAATTTAGGACAGTGAGTTGTGTTCAGCCCTTCAACGCCCTTCGTCAATTTGGCCCAGATCGGTTCAGATTTGGATATAGCTGCCATATACACCGATCCTCCAATTTTGGGTCTTAGGCCCATAAAAGCCATTTATTATCCGATTTTGCTGAAATTTGGGACAGTGAGTTGTGTTCAGCCCTGCAACGCCCTTCGTCAATTTGGCCCAGATCGGTTCAGATTTGGATATAGCTGCCATATAGACCGATCATTCGATTTACGGTCATACGCCCATAAAAGCTACATTTATTATCCGATTTTGCTGAAATTTGGGACAGTGCGTTGCCTTAGGCCCTTCGACATCCTTCGTTAATATGGCACAGATTGGTTCAGATTTGGATATAGCTGCCATAAAGACCGATCCTCCGATTTAGGGTCTTAGGGCCATAAAAGCCACATTTATTATCCGATATTGCTGAAATTTGGGGCGGTGAGTTGTCTAAGACCCTTCGATATCCTCCGTCAATATGGCTCAGATCGGTTCAGATTTGGATATAGCTGCCATATAGACCAATCCTCCAATTTAGGGTCTTAGGCCCATAAAAGCCACTTTTATTATCCGATTTTGCGGAAATTTGGGGCAGTGAGTTGTGTTAGGCTATTCAACATTCTCCCCCAATTTGGCTTAAATCGGTCCAGATTTGGATTTAGCTGCCTAAAACCGATCTCTCGGTTTTAGGTTTTGGGGACATAAAAAGCGCACTTTTTGTCCGATGTTGCCGAAATTTAGGACAAAGAGTTAAGTTAAGCCCCTCCACATATTTCTGCAATTTGGTCTAGATCGATCAAGATTTGCATATAGCTGCCATATAGACTGATCTCTCGATTTAAATTCTATGGTAACACTCTGACTGACATTATAATTGAGATCTATTTTGTTGAATGTGTAGGAGTGCCAATTATATTTCCAAAGTTAGATATCAGATTTGCACTACATTCAAAAATACCTTTCATTTGATATCCATATTGTGCAAATCGGTCAACATGTCCGTTTGTGGAGTATAACGATAGGGCGTTCCCCCAGGTGAACCTATTTTTTTAATAAATTTGTTGGTTGGCTTACCATAGGTTTGGTTAGGTTGGAATAGAAGTCTATTTTCTGAACAGACTTACATACTTTCCCATGAACATTCCATTTAGGAACAGGGGATACTTCTCTCACATCAATGAGTGTAGTCCGATTAAAGTGATAAGGGGCCTCCTTGTTTATGCAAGTCCAAACAGCGTGATGCATCGCTACACCACTTGGTAGAGAAGTTTTAACATGGCAGGATACCTCACAAATTTGGCCAGCATTGATGAGGAGACCAACGCTGACAATTTTTCTGATGTTCAGGCCTGGATTTGAACCCAGGCATTCGGAGTCATAGACAAACATGCTAACCTCTGCGCCACAATGGCTTACAAACTCATTTAGACCATTTTAGTACATTATGATACCACAGTAGCGACAGATCAGGCCTCTGGTGGGAATCGGACCAACGACCTATTGGTGGTACGCCTAAGCTAACAACTCGTCAGCCGGGGCGACCATACAATTGTAAGCAAAATTTTGCTTCAAACAGTGCACATTTTTCTTTTGATTTGTTATGTTTGTCTGGTTGGCAACACTGGCTATCATTACCTTCTGCTTGTCCTTCATTCGTTCAATCCCCAAGACAAAACAGACAGATGGACAGACAGGCAATTTCTAATAAAAAGAAAGTGAAATACAATTTTTTTATTTCATTTGACTTTGTTTTCATGCAGTTTTGACTTGCTACTCCCCTCCAATCTTCTGGCCTTCCGTTCCAGCCTCCTATCCATTTCCTTCGTCTTTTATTGGTAGAGGAAGTTTTGCAAGAAAGAAAAACTTTTGTCTTGTTGTTATTTCTTTGGAAACTTCAAACTTTTTTTTTTCAAGAGAAGTCATACTAAAACGGAAGGTGCTAAAACTAGGGGGCTGGATAAGGGAGATATTCTTTCCCTTTCACCCCCCAAAGAAAATTTCTAAAACCCCAAATGAAAATTAAACACACACCAAAGCGACAATGAAGACATTGCTGATGGCGATGCTCTGAGGCTGATAAGTTAAATTTAATGTCGATTTTTTTACGACAATGATGGTAATTATTTAAAGCGAAGACGATGTCGAAGTCGACGATGACGATGATGACGACGACGACCTTGTCGCTGATTTTCTCCAAGAATAGATGCCATTAAAAAGAACTTCCATATTGGGCTTGGAGACGGCTAAAGAGGGTGAAACTCACATTCCCACGCAAGCATACTTGAACAGCTGTAGGCGTCAGCGGAAACGGAAACAACGCCAACGACAGCTTGTGGGAATCGTTAAGACGAACGTGTTGGCCCAACATAGCCACTCAACAATGGCACATTTTCCACAATTCCTTTCTCATTTCTCAGTTGACAAAACATGGTCGGTCATAGCTGATGAAGATATTGTCTTGGTTGGTTGTTCTTGTCGCTTGTCTTGCCTATCCCCAATGCTGATGAGAAATGACCAGGGCCTTGCCTTTGATGGTGCTGGCGATTGTATTGTTCGAGAGTAAAAAGGTGATAAACTTTATTTAAATAGTCATCGTTTTAAAAAGTTAAGGTGCTAGAAATGACATGTAATTGGCTGCAATAAATTGTTGTCAGCATTAATTGTGATTTATGATTAAAGAAGTTGAGTTCGTTGTTCTGGTTCTCGTTGTTGACCTGTCAACGAAAAGTTTGAATGAATTCCTTTTTCTTAATGAAATTACTTTTCCAAACTATGGGGCAAAAGGAATTTTTCTTTAATTAGGAATTGAAATTAATACTAAATTTCGATGCAAGGGAGAAGATCTTTGCCATTCATGAGATTGGAAGAGATTTGAAGTATTGCTGCCAATAGAGAAAATCCAAGTAAAAGGTATAAAGTTCGTCCGGGCCGTACATTGTGTCAAGGATAAAGTTTCCTACACGCTTCCGTCATGAGGCAATTGGTGTAGCATTATGTCCAGTGTATCAGATGGCGTAGTCCTCAGCGCGGCTGTGATGGACATAGAAGGCTTTCTTTGGATCCGGCTGAGTATTGATCATTAGGTGGACTTTTGAAGCGCCGTCCACCAGACCACAACACCATATAGCATTATAGGTTTGACAACTGCAGCAGCAACGCCCCAGTTGAAGGAGAGGTATCGGGAGAAAAGGAGAGAGGAGAAACGTCTATTCCGTAGAAAGAAAAAATGAATGGAAAGACGTGAGTGTGAGCGAATTGAGATGTACAGGAGTCAGAATGAAGTCCGAAAATTCTACCAAAGAATTAAACATCAAACCGATGGTTTTGGTGCAGGCACATCCTCCTGCAGAGACAAAGAAGTAAATCTGGTAACTGACACAGATAACATGCTGAGGATATGGAAAGAACATTTTACCCAACTGTTAGTGTCCGACGTTGGCGGCGAAGAGGATACCGCAGAACCAATCCCTGATGATGGTATAGAATGTTTACCTCCTGGTCAGAATGAGGTCCAAGTAGCAGTAACCCGACTAAAGAACAACAAGGCAGCAGGAGCCGACGGGTTACCCGCTGAACTATTTAAGACCGGAGGCGACACGCTGATTTATCTGCGCAATCTGGCTAGAAGAACGCATACCCGATTATTGGAGCCTCAGCATACTATGTCCCGTACACAAGAAAGGAGACAAGACGGAATGTGCCAACTACAGAGGAATAAGTCTTCTCCCCATCGCATACAAGGTACTCTCGAGCGTACTGTGTGTGAACCTAAAGTCAATGAGATAATTGGATCCTATCTTTAGGTAAATTCATACAGCGCCAAATCCTGGAAAAGACTCGAGAAGGACAAATCAACACCTACCATCTCTTTGTTGACTACAAAGCCGCCTTCGATACCTCTTTACGTTTAAAGGTATTTCAAGCCATGTCTGAGTTAAGTATCCCTGCAGAATTAATAAGACTCTGCAGGATGACACTTGCTGATACGCGTTCCTCAGTAAGAATAGGAAAGAATCTCTCCGAACCATTTAATACCAAACGAGGTTTCAGACAAGGAGAACGCCTATCGTGGGATCTCTTTAATATCCTGTGGGAGAAGATTATACGAGATGCAGATGTGAATAGATATCACAATCACAAGAGAACACATGCTACTTGCCTATGCCGACGACATCGACATCATAGGTCGGTCAACGGAAGCAGTAATGACAGCCTTTGCAAGAATCGAAAGAGAGTCAATGAAAATGGGTCCGGCAGTAAATGGAGATAAGACGAAATGGATGGTTTCAACTCCCAAAAAGCCTTGCACAACCGAGCAGATAAAGAAAATGGAGAATGTTGGGAACCACAACTTTGAGACAGTCAGTAATTTTAGCTACCTCGGCACCGCCGTAACCGAAACGAATGACACCAGTTTTGAGATTAAGCGAAGAATAATACTGGCAAACAGATGCTACTTTGGACAAAGTTTGGACTAAGAAACAAGGCCACCTCTCTACAGACGAAGATTACACTATACAAGACACTGACACTTGTTGTTATGTGGTTCTGAAGCATGGGTACTTGTGAAAGCAGATGAGGCAGTGCTTGGAGTATTTGAGAGAAAGTTTCTTCGTAAAATATATGGACCAGTTTGCGATAATCTTCTTATATATAAAAATCAATTTGTGTTTGTTTGTATGTTTGTGTGTTCCTTATAGACTCAGAAACGGCTGAACCGATTTTCTTGACATTTTCACAGATGGTGCATAATGACCGCGTGGTGAAAATACATACCTTATTTTGATATCTGAAGGGGGAGCGGACCCTCCCCCTTACCCTAATTTTCAGAAACGCCAGATCTCGGAGTAGGGTGGTTCGATTTAAGCGAAATTTTGTGTGCTCTCATACAGCACCCTAAAAATAAAAATTTGGTATCCAAATTTCGGGTGGGGTACCTAGGGGGGCTGCCCCACCCTAAAACCTACCAAACATATATTTTGGACCAATCACGACAATATGGGACTCAAATGAAAGGTATTTAGGATAAGAAAATGTATCTGATATCCAATTGTCGGACCAAGTGCTAGGGGGACCACCCCAAGCCCAAAAAAAAACACCCCTAAATCGGACATATTTTCCGACCATGGTAATATGGGACTCAAATGAAAGGTATTTGCGAGTAGAATACGAATCTGATATCCAAATGTGGGACCACGTTTCTGGGGGGTGGACCCCTTCCCCAAACACCCCCCACACAGGACTTATTTACTGACCATGGGAATATGGGGCTTAAATAAAAGGTATTTGAGTGTAGAATTAGAATCTGATATCCAAATATGGGACCAAGTGTTTGGGGGGCAGTCACTCACCAAAAACCTCCCCCAAAGGGGACACATTTACGACCATAGCCACATGGGGCTCAAATGAAAGGTCTTTGGGAGTAAAGCACAAATCTGATATCAATATTCGGGAAAAGTGACTATGGGGCCACGCCACCCCCACAATACCACCCAACCCCAAAACACCATTAAATCGGACATATTTACTGATCATGCCAAAATGGGACTCCAATGAAAGGTATTTGCGAGTAGAATACGAATCTGATATTTAAATGTGGGACGACGTTTCTGGGGTCCACCCCTTCCCCAAAACGCCCCCCAAAGGGCACAAATTTATGACCATAGCAATATGTGACGCAAATGAAAGGTCTTTGGGAGTAAATCATGACTTTGATATCAATATTCGGGAAAAGTGTCTATGGGGCCACGCCACCCACACAACACCACCCAAATGGTAAGTATTTTCTGACTATCGCAATATGAGGCTCAAATAAGAGGATTTATAGAGTAGAACACGAATCCAATATATATTTTCAAGTCCTACTCACTGAGTGGCCGCCCATCCCCCAAAACACCCCGCAAGCCGGTCATGTTTGCCGACTATGGAAATTTGGGGCTTAAATTGAAGGTATGTGGGAGTAGACCATGAATTTGATAACAACATTCTGGACCAATAGTCTAGGGGACGTCCCACCACCATAACAACCCCCAAATAGGACGTATTTGCTCACCAAGACAATTTGGGTCTTAAAGAGAGTGGAACTAAATATTCATAGTTTTTAGGGCCAATACCCCAAACCGGATATACTTGCTGACTTTTGCAATAAGGAGTTTAAATGAGATTAGAAAACGAATTTGATATCCAATTTTGAGGGCAATGGCAGTATGGGGTTCAAATAAATGATTGCTTGATGTTTGAATGCTTAGTGTTTGGGGGACCACCCCAATCCCCAAAACACCCCTTAATCGGGCATATTTACCGACCATATCAATATGGAGCTTAAATGAATGGTATTGGGGGGTAGAGCAACAATTGATACCCATTTTCGGGATCAATTTTCTGGGTGTCTACCCCTTTCCCAAAATACCCCACAAACAGTAATTTTTCACAGACCATCGCAATATGGGGCTCAAATAAAGGTATTTAGGAGTAGAATACGACTTTGATATCCAAATGTAGGACCATCTATTAAGGGCATCACCCCTTTCCCAAAACACCCCCTAAGGTGAACAAATTTGTCGACTATGCCAATATGTGGCTCAAATAAAAGGTATTTGAGATTAGAAAACGAATTTCATAACCTATTTTGGGGCCATGTGTTTGGGGGACGCCTCATCCTGTAAACTCCTCTTAGGCTAATGGCAATATGGGATTTAAATAAATGGAAGATGGAGAAGAGCACGATGCTAATATTTTTTCAGGGCCAAGTATCTGGGGGACCACCTCTCCCCCGAAAACACCCCTAAATAAGACATCATGAGAATATCGGGCTGAAATGAAGTATTTTAAGATTGGAGTACACCTTACATCCATACTTAAATTCGTAGACCAATAAAGATCATATGGGATTCAGATAAAGGTTCTTATATTGTTAAACTGTTAGTCAAGTTAGCATGGTATTTCACTAAAGGAACTTCGAAAATAAATATTCCAAGGAAACTTTTGTTCCATACAAAGTAACAGAGCTAGTGGAGAATATAGGCAACGTATGAACCACGAGCTGTATGACGACGATAGCATAGTTACACGCATCAAAATACAACGGCTGCGTTGGCTAGGTCATGTTGTCAGAATGGATGAAGAAGCTCCAGCAAAGAAGTCTTTTGAAGGCAAACATGGTGGTACACGAAAACCGGGAAGACCACGCAAACCGAGAAGCCTAATGGAAAGATCAAGTGGTGGGAGACACCACGAAACTTGGTGTCAGAGATTTTATTGGGTTGCCCAAAAAGTAATTGCGGATTTTTTAAAAGAAAGTAAATGCATTTTTAATAAAGCTTAGAATGAACTTTAATCAAATATGCGTTTTTTACACTTTTTTTTCTAAAGCAAGCTAAAAGTAACAGCTGATAACTGACAGAAGAAAGAATGCAATTACAGAGACACAAGCTGTGAAAAAATTTGTCAACGCCGCCGACTATATGAAAAATCCGCAATTACTTTTTGGGCAACCCAATAGAATGAGCGCAGAAGATCGAGGCGCTTGGAAGGCTATTCTACGTTCGGCTGGTGGAACAAATATTCTGTCATTGCCAATTAAAGTAAAGTAAAGTCTGACAACTGCAGTATATACCGAGTGCCTAAACCCCCAACTTTTGCCAATGGCTCTTTTGCGGTGTATAGATCAAGAATTGCCTTTCTTGATGTTTCCAAAATGTTGGAATATCATCTAAATATCAAAGAATAAAAGTTTCAAAAGTAGCTGTTATTGAAACATCTCTTGTTGGAAAACCTATCATTTTACAATACTATCACCTAATTTAAGAACTTTCCCAACAACTTCTAAAAAAAACACCAAATGCTGGCCTTTATTAATCATCCATATTTCATTTGTAAAAGTCCCTTTCAATTTCATATGCACAACAGTCACACATAATACTCAATTGAATTTATTACAAAACAAATGAGTGTTGTTAACAATGCCACAGTTTTTAAATTAATTTAGGTAGCAGTGTGTGTGTGTGTGTGTGTAAGTAAACGTGTCAATTGTGTGTGTTAACAAGTTTCAATTTTAAAAACTTTTTTTTTTTTTTGCAGTAAAACAAAGTGTGTACTCTGCACACACAGGTGTTCTATTATATTGTTAACACCCACATATATGTTTACGTCGCATGAGTGGTCTGTGTGTGCGTGCCCCTATGTGTTGGGGTGGTATATTTGTATTGGTAAGTTGTTTTGGTTCAAATACTCTACCTCTGTGTGAAGGTGTGGAGAGATGACACTAAAGCGTTGCGTATGTTCTGAAAAACTTTTCATTTTCAATGTGTTTTATGGGAAAAAGTTTTTTTCCTTTCCCAGTAAGCAAGGCCATCACTTGTTTTCCTTCCTTTGTTGGCTGGAATAAGGGCAAACGCCTTTTCCCAGACTGCCCTTTGGCTTAATGAATGTTGAGTTCTTGACTTGTAAGATTTGGTATAATTGGTTGGTTACTACTTTACAAGGGCCAAAGCAGGAGTTAGTTTTCTGCTTGCTTTGTTGGTTTATGTTTTTAAAAGTTTTAAGCCTCTTAACTGGTTACACTTTTAGCCAAATTGACTTAATTATACCCTGAAACAAGCCATTGTCATCAAAACTCGGGAGAGTTTTGCCGACGGAGAAGGTAAGCCCTAAAGAATGCCAAGCTTGCAGCACAAACCGTTGTAACTACAAAAATTGGTTCCAAACTCCTCGCAATGGGAAAAGGAGGAACAAGGACACCTTCAGAGAGACTATTAAAGGCACACCGAACAACGAGGACATAACGCAAAATATGAAGTCGAATGTCAGTATTGAAATCTGACATCAAGACGCTCTCACAATAGAAGATGCAGTATGAGTGTCTATCACGAAAATGCCTGGAGCGTCTAACGGCCGCGATTAATAGAGAGCAAGGGAAAGCCTTCCTGTCTCTGCCAGAAACATATGGTTTAAGGTTGAATGGATAAAAATTGAAAAGTTGATGATTATAAGTTGCTACCTTAACCCAAGCGACAGCATCGGGCTCCTCCAGGAGAAATTAGGTAACATCGACCTTGCAAGACTTTGCAAGGCTCAAAGATGGCGACCTAGTAAAAGCAGGCGACTATAAAATCGCATGCCGTTGAGTGTTAAATGCGAAACGAGGACTCAAAGGAGAAAGAAGAATAATAACAAGTAAAAGCGTGCTAAGTTCGGCCGGGCCGAATCTTATATACCCTCTACCATGGGTCGCGCGTGTCAAGTTCTTTGAATGACTTTTTCAAATAGAAAAATACCAGCCTTAGAAAAACACTACCTCCCAAATTTCAGACAAATCGAGTAATAATTTCCCCTTGTAGAGACTCAAAACGTCAAACTGAGAGATCGGTTTATATGGGAGCTAAAAGCTCTAGAAGTCAAGACCCATGATCGGTTTATATGGCAGCTATATGAGGTTATACACCGATTTGAACCATACTTGACACAGTTGTTGGATATCATAACAAAATACTTCGAGCAAAAATTCATTCAAATTGGATAAGAATTGCGCACTCTAGAGGCTCAAGAAGTCAAGACCCAAGATCGGTTTATATGACAGCTATATCAGGTTATGGATCGATTTGAACCATACTTGACACAGTTGTTGGATATCATAACAAAATACTTCGTGCAAAAATTCATTCAAATTGGATAAGAATTGCGCCCTATAGAGGCTCAAGAAGTCAAGACCCAGGATCGGTTTATATGAGAGCTATATCAAGTTATGAACCGATTTGAACCATACTATGCACAGTTGTTGGATATCATAACAAAACACGTCGTGTGAAATTTCATTCCAATCGGATAAGAATTGCGCTCTCTATAGCCTTAAGAAGTCAAGACCCAAGATCGGTTTATATGACAGCTATATCAGATTATAAACCGATTTGAATCATATTCGACACAGTTGTTGGAAATCATAACAAAGCACGCCGTCAAAATTTCATTCCAATCGGATAAGAATTGCGCCCTCTAGAGGCTCAAGAAGTCAAGACCCGAGATCGGTTTATATGGCAGCTATATGAGGTTATAAACCAATTTGAACCATACTTGACACAGATGTTGGATATCATAACAAAATACGCCGTGCAAAATTTCATTCCAATCGGATAAGAATTGCGCAGTCTAGAGGATCAAAAAGTCAAAAACTAAGATCGGTTTATATGGCAGCTATATCAAAACATGGACCGATTTGAACCATACTTGGCACAGTTGTGAGAAATCATAACAAAGCATGCCGTGCAAAATTTCATTCCAATCGGATAAGAATTGCTCACTCTAGAGGCTCGAGAAGTCAAGACCGAAGATCGGTTTAAATGACAGCTATATTAGGTTATTGACCGATTTGAACCATACTTAGCACAGTTGTTGGATATCATAACAAAAGACGTCGTGCAAAAATTCATTCAAATCGGATAAGAATTGCGCCCTCTAGAGGCTCAAGAAGCCAAGACCCAAGATCGGTTTATATGACAGCAATATCAGATTATAGACCGATTTGAACCATACTTAGCACAGTTGTTGGAAATCATAACAAAGCACGGCGTGCAAAATTTCATTCCTATCGGATAAGAATTGCGCAGTCTAGAGGATCAAGAAGTCAAGACCCAAGATCGGTTTATATGACAGCTATATCAGGTTATGGACCGATTTGAACCATATTCGACACAGTTGTTGAATATCATAACGAAACACGTCGTGCAAAATTTCATTCCAATCGGATAAGAATTGCGTACTCTAGAGGCTCAAGAAGTCAAGACCCAAGATCGGTTTATATGACAGCTATATCAGGTTATGAACCGATTTAAACCATACTTGGCACAGTTGTTGGAAATCATAACAAAACACGTCGTGCAAAATTTCATTTCAATCGGATAAGAATTGTGCCCTCTAGAGTTTCAAGAAGTCAAGACCCAAGATCGGTTTATATGACAGCTATATCATGTTATGGACCGATTTAAACCATACTTGACGCAGTTGTTAGATATCATAACAAAATACTTCGTGCAAAATTTCATTCCAATCGGATAAGAATTGCGCACTCTAGAGGCTCGAGAAGTCAAGACCCAAGATCAGTTTATATGACAGCTATATCAGGTTATAAACCGATTTGAACCATACTTAGGACAGTTGTTGGATATCATAGCAAAACACGTCGTGCAAGAATTCATTCAAATCGAACCGAACACTGATTTTGGTTATAAAATTCAATGATTTGCAAGCGTTGCTCGTTAGTAAGTCTATTCATGATGAAATGTCAAAGCATACTGAGCATCTTTCTCTTTGACACCATGTCTGAAATCCCACGTGATCTGTCAAATACTAATGCATGAAAATCCTAACCTCAAAAAAATCACCCTTGGGTGATTTTTTAACTATCATCCTTTTGGCAACACTGGTTTCAACAGCTCACGCACGTTTTGTATTTTATTTCACTGTCAAACATCTTGAGTTTGTTCTATAATTTAACAATGAATCGTCTTACAAACGAACAACGCTGGCAAATTTTATTATCAAAATGCGTGCTCTGTTAAGAAAGTTCATAGCGCCCTTCTTCCATTTTACGACGAAGCTAATTTTTGGCTCAATGGGTACGTAAATAAGCAGATTGGTCGATGTTGGAGTGAAGATCTGCCAGAAGCATTGCAAGGGCTACCAATGCATCCGAAAAAAGGCCAAAGTTTGGTGCGGTTTATGGGCTGGTGGCATCATTGGACCGTACTTCTTCAACGATGATGAGAATCGTAATGTAACTGTGAATGGTGAGAGCCATCGTGAGATGATATCCACATTTTTTTTTTGCCAAAATGCAAGAGCTTGACTTGCATGACATGTGGTTTCAACAAGACGATGCCACATGCCACACAACACGCGTAACAATGGACTTATTGAGAGGCGAGCTCGATGAACATTTTTTTCACGTTCGGCACCGGTGAAGTGGCCTCCTAGTTCGTGCAATTTAACGTCTTTAGACTATTTTTATACCCACCACCGAAGGATGGGTGTATATTCATTTTGTCATTCCGTTTGCAACACATCGAAATATCCATTTCCGACCCTTTAAAGTATATATATTCTTGATAGTCGTAAAAATCTAGTCCGTCCGTCCGTCTGTCCGTTCGTCTGTCCATCCGTCTATCCGTCCATCCAGTTCCGACCCTTTAAAGTATATATATTCTTGATAGTCGTAAAAATCTAAGACGATCTAGCTATATCCGTCCGTCCGTCTGCTCGTCCGTCTGTCCGTCCGTCTATCTGTCCGTCCGTCTGTCCGTCCGTCTGTCCGTCCGTCTATCTGTCCGTCCGTCTGTTCGTCCGTCTGACCGTCCGTCCGTCCGTCCGTCCGTCTGACCGTCCGTCCGTCCGTCCGTCTGTCCGTTCGTCTGTCCATCCGTCTGTCCATCCGTCTGTCCGTCCGTCTGTTCGTCCGTCTGTCCATCTGTCTGTCCATCTGTCTGTCCGTCCGTCTGTCCGTCCGTCTGTCCGTCCGTCTGTCCGTCCGTCTGTCCGTCCGTCTGTCCGTACGCCTTTTTGCTCCCATAAAAGGCGTATTTATTGTCCGATGTCGCCGAAATTTGGGACAGTGAGTCGGGTTAAGCCCCTCGACATACTTCTGCAATATGGCACAGATCGGTGCAGTTTTGGATATAGCTGCCATATAGACCGATCTCTCGATTTAAGGTTCTGGGCCATAAAAAGCGCATTTATTGTCCGATTTTGCCGAAATTTGGGATAGCGAGTTGTATTAGGCTCTTCAACATTTATCTGCAACTTGGTTCAAATCGGCCCAGATTTGGATATAGCTGCCATATAGACCAATATCTCGATTTAAAGACTTGGCCCAATAAAAGGCGCATTTATAGTTCGATTTCACTGAAATTTTACACAGTGACGTATGTTAGGCTTTTCGACATCCGTGTCGTTTATGGTTCAGTTCGGTTTATTTGTAGATATAGCTACTAAAAAGATCAACATTTCGTTTTACACAATTGAACAATGACTTGTACTTATTAGTATTTGGTCCAAAACGGAACATATTTTGATATAGCTGCTATGGGGCATAAGGTATGTATTTTTGGGTTTACATATATACCCGAGGTGGTGGGTATCCAAAGTTTGGCCCTTTGCACTGTCGTCTCCAACAGCCAAACCAAGTATGGCCCCAATCGGTTCATAACTTGGTATAGCTGATATAGTATAGCAATTCTTATCCATTATTCTTTGTTTATCTATTACGGGATATCGGCTACAGAACTTGACAAATGCGATTCATGGTGGAGGTTATATAAAATTCGGCCCGGCCGAACTTAGCACGCTGTTACTTGTTTTTTAAGCTTCCGCCAGGATTTGAACCCAGACTTGCAGCCTCATAAGCGGACAAGCTAACTTATGCACTACGGTGGCCTACATTGAGCTTAGACTTGAATCGGACTAATCGCTAACATCCATTCTGCATTATAAGCAGGCAAGCTAGCCACTGCGCTACGTTGGCCTCCATTGCGCTTAAACGTGAATTGGACTCTTTGATGCGAAAGGAGTATTCCTGCTGGTTCTTAGTGAAATTTTTGGTACATTTGCAAAGGACGGACAAAATTAATAATTCCTCACTATTTCTAAGGTGGTGTTGCAACTCTTATCCTTAAAACTTGACATCAACATCGTTTCATAAAATCTTTATACAGTCGAAACCGCATAAGTAAAGCGCTAAAAATACATCAATTTGGTTTCACTTATCCGAAATTTTCATTTTAGCGCAGTTTGGATAAGTGAAATAAGTGTCCAGCTGAGCGATACAAGCAAAGTTAAAGGAAATTTGGCATGTAAACACTTTTTCAGTTTAGCGGCATTTTTAGTTTTTTTTTTAATTTTTCATTTAAGCGAATTCAATTGCATTAAATAGCACAAAAAATGGCTGGTTCTTTCTCTCAAGTCTCACTTAAGCGGGATTTTGCACTTAAGCGTATTGCAGTTATACGGTTTCGACTGCACTTAAATCTATGCCATTTTGTTCTTAAAACAAGAGAATAGGTTTCCATTTCCAACGAAAAAAGTGAAAAGCGATAAAATCAATTAATTTGAACGCATTAAGCTAATTCATTGACACTATCAATTCTCCTTAAAAATTAAATTTTATGACTTCACAAAGTTTCTAATACGAAGGTCACACACATTATAATTAATTTTATTCATACATGTCTCACCTACAAATATTTAGTTAATGTGATAATAAATAAACACTACTCACACTCCCGAAGCCCTAAGAACTCAATCCCACCACCTATGCTAATAACTAGGCATAATAATTTCCATATACTCGTATTTAAGAGCTTCAATTAACTTCTCACCAAATAGTTTTATAACTGAAATTTATCCTCGCCACATGCTGCTTTTATCACCCACATTCGCTACGCGTTTCCTTCCACTCCGCATGCAAACCTGGGCAATTTTCAAACAATTACGGCTAAAATGCTCATAACACGTCTCACCTCAAACTGAAGCCACAAAGCAAACGAAAGCAATCCTGGGGCTGGGTTACTTGGCAATTCGATTGTGACTAGAGTTTTAATATCTTAATTATTAAATTAAATTAAAATAATATACTAGGGATATGTTTGAGTGTATGTGTGTGTGTGTGTGTGTTTAAGCCAATTGCCACATAGATTGGCATTCCAATGAATAGTTGCCATCATCGACACTCAACTCACCTCAGATAGGCAACCACATTTCACCTGAACACAGGTTGACGTTCATTCCTGGTAGCTGATTTGATTTTGCACTCCAAAAACCGACTTAATTCAATCATCACGTGCCATCATCACCACCATCACAACCACCGCCAGCCATCGCCATCATCATCCTCCGTCAGTCAGTCAACCAATCCAGCCTGGCTGCCTACTACTACATCCTGTCTGGCAGACTAGCAGTAGCATTTTTAACCCTAAAACCTTTAAATGTGGATGTCAATGAAGCTAAATATTTGTATGTATGACTCTGCGGTAGCAGAAGAGCCAGTGAAAGGGATAAATTAAATGAAAATATGGCCTTTATGTGAGACTCTGAAAACGTGGATGTTAATAAAGGCAAAAAAAAATTTGGTCGAAATTGGATTTTCATAGAACATTTCATGGAAATTCTCTGATCGAAATTTGATTTTTAAACCCTCTACCATAGGATGAGTCATTCCTTTTGTAAGACATCGAAATATTGGTCTAAGACCCCATGAAGTATATATATTCTTGATCGCCATGACGTTTTAACTCGGTCTAGGCATGTCCCTGTGTCTGTGCGTCCATCGAAAGTACCCTAAATTTCGAACCCGTGAAGCAAGATGCTTGAAATTTTGCCCAAACACTTCCTTTGAGTGTAGGGCGGTTGGAATTTTAAATGGGCCATATCGGTCCAAGTTTGGATGTAGTTGGCATATAAACCGATCTCGGATCTTGACTTCTAGAGCTATATCGGACTATATCTTGATATAGCTCCCATATAGCTCGATCCATCGAGCCACATTTATTATCCGATTTTGCTGAAATTTGGTACAGTGAGATGTGTTAATCCAGTCGACATCCTTTTTCAATTTGGCTCAGATCGGTACAGATTTGGATATAGCTGCCATATAAACCGATCTCTCGATTTAAGGTTTTGGACCCGATTTCGTCGAAATTTGGATCAGTGAGTTGTGTTTGGCCCTTCGAAATTTAGCATGAAGTATTTCGGTTTGACCACCAACAACTGGGCCAAGTATGGCCTAAATCGGTTCATAACCTGATATAGCTCCCATATAAACCGGTCTCGGTACTTCAATTATTATCCCATTTGGTTGAAATTTTGCGGGAGGTGTTTTCTTTTAACTTCTAACGATTGCGTCAGATATGGTTTAAATCAGTGTATAACCTGATATAGCTCCCATATAAACTGATTTCCGATCTTGACTTTTTTAGCCGATAGAGGGCGCAATTATTATCCGATTGGGATGAAATTTACCACAAAGTGTTCTGGTTTGACCATTAACAACTGTGCTAACTATGGACTCATTTGGTTCATAATCTGATATAGCTCCCATATAAACCGATCTCGAATCTCGACTTTGTAAGCCGCTAGAGGGCGCAATTATTATCCGATTTATCCAATTTACCCGATATTATCTAACTTCTAATAACTGCGCCAAGTATGGTTCAAATTTGCGGGAAGTGTTTTCTTCTAACTTTTCATGACTGCGCCAGGAATGGTTAAATCGCTTTATAATCTGATATAGCTCCCATATAAACTGATTTCCGATCTTGACTTTTTTTAGCCGATAGAGGGCGCAATTATTATCCCAATTGGATGAAATTTACCACAAAGTGTTCTGGTTTAACCATTAACAACTGTGCTAACTATGGACTCATTTGGTTCATAATCTGATATAGCTCGAACCGATCTTGAATCTTGACTTCTTGAGCCGCTAGAGGGCGCAATTATTTTCCGATATATCCGATATTGTCTAACTTCTAATAACTGCGCCAAGTATGGTTCAATTCGGTTCACAACCTGATATAGCTCACATCTAATCCAATCTCGGGTTTTGACTCCTTAAGCCTCTAGAGGGCGCTATTATTATCCGCTTTGGCTGAAATTTCGCATGAAGTATTTGGTTTGATCGTCAACACCTATGCCAAGTAAAGTCTAAATCGGTTCATAATCTGATGTAGCTCCCATATGAACCGATTTTGGATCTTGACTTCTTTAGCCGCTAGAGGGCGCAATTATTATGCGTTTTGGCTGAAATTTTGCGAAAAATGTTTAGGTTTGATCATCAATAACTGTGACAAGTACGGTCCAAATTTGTTCATAACCTGATATAGCTTCCATACAAGCCGATATCGGATCTTGACTTCTTGAACCGCTAGAGGGCGCAAATGTTATGCGTTTTGGTTGAAATTTTGCGTAAAATGCCGTAATTTGATCATCAACAACTGTGCCAGGTATGGTGCAAATCGGTGCATTACCCGATATAGCTCCCATATAAACCGATCTCGGATCTTGACTTCTTGAGCCTCTAGAGGGCGTAATTATTGTCCGATTTGGCTGAAATCTTGCATGAATAGGTTTAGTTTGACCATCAATAACTGTGCCAAGAACGGTCAAAATCGGTTCACAACCTGATATAGCTCCTATATAAACCGATCTGAGATCTTGACTTCTTCAGCCGCTAGAGGACGCAATTATTATGCGTTTTGGCTAAAATTTTGCATAAAATGTTTAGGTTTGATCATCAACAACTGTACCAAGTATGGTGCAAATCGGTTCCTAGACTTATATATCTCCCAAATAAACTTAAATTTTGCGTGAAGTGGTTTGGTTTGACTATCAATAACTATGCCAAGTATGGTCTAAATCGGTTTATGACCTGAAATAGTTCCATATAAAACCCCAATACACCTCTAGAGGGCGCAATTGTTATCCGTAATTATATTCCGAAATTTTGCACGACATCTTTTAGTTTGACTATCCAAATCGGTTCATAACCTGATATAGCTACCATATAAACTGATCTCGTGTCTTAATTTCTTGAGCCGCTAAAGGGCGTAATTACTATCCGATTTGGCTGAAATTTTGCATGAAGTAGTTTGGTTTGACCATCAACAAATGTGCCACGTATGACCGAAATCGGTTCCTAACCTTATATAGCTCCCGTATAAACCGATTTGGGTTTAAACTTTTTTAGCCGCTAGAGGGCGCAATTATTAATCGAGTTGGCTGAAATTTTGCATGAAGTGGTTTAGTTTGACCACCGACAACTGTGCCAAGTACCGGTCCAATTCGGTTCCTAACATGATATGGCTCCCAAATAAACCGATTTTGGATCTTGTTTTTTTTTTTAGCCGCTAGAGGGCGCAATTATTATTCGATTTAGCTGAAATTTTGCGCATAGTGTTCTTTTATGACTTCAAATAACCTGTAATAAGTACGGTCTAAATCGGTTATAACCTGATATAGTTCCCGATTTCCCGATTTTACTTCTTGAGCCCTTACAAGCTGCAATTTTTGTCCGATTTCTCTAAAATTTTTCACGTAGAGTTCCGTCATGACTTCCAACAACTGCGCTTAGTACTGTCTAAATTGGTCAATAACTTGATATAGCTCCCCTAAAAACCGATCTTCCGATATGACTTCTTGAACATTTAGAAGCCGAAATTTTTGTTCCATTTGGTCAAAACTTTGTTTTGTTATGTCTTCCTACAACTGTATAAAGTACGGTCTTAAACGGTCTATAACCTGATATAGCTCCCCTAAAAACCGATCCCCGATTTGACTTCTCGGGTTCTTACAAGCCGCAAATTTTTCCCATTTAGCTGAAATTTTGCATGCGGTGTTCTTTTACGATTTCCAATACAGTCCAAATCAGTCTATAACCCGACGTAGCTCCCATATAAACTGGTCTCTGGACCATCCTTCCATCCATAAGACTTCCTATAATTCAATAAGGCCCAAACATTCAAAACCTCACTCAAATGTCACTCTATTTTCGTCTAAGTTTGTGGGTGAGTTTATAATTGTAAAACTATCACCATTCCAACATTAACAACCATCGATTTGTGTGAACACGATCTCGAAACACTTCCGAGTAGCACAGCAAATGTAAGCTTTTACCCCTCACAAAGCAATGCACACGCACACACACGCACACACACACACACAAATATAAAATAAACATTCATGACAGCACATTGACACTCTATTTACCAATGTTCTCCGTCCGCATAGCTGTCCTTGTGTGGAGTGAACACACGTCCTTATGTAAGTAGCAGAGTAACACTCATGTTTTTGACAGTTTAGCTGTAATTTTTTTGTGCAACACTGTTATCAGTTGGAGTAGAAGGTGTGTTGCAAGAAGATGCTCGTAGGGAACGCATTAACCCATTGTGGATGCATGCTAGAGAAGGGATTTATCGATTTTTTTTGTGGTTATCTACATTACCACAAAAGTTTCTCTTAAGGGAAGGGATAGAGGGGAGTTTTGCAGAAAAGTAAGAATGAACAGAGAGCAGAGCTTAAGTTAAGGGTGAAATAATTTAATTTGTGCCTTTTTTTAACAACATTTAAATTTGATTATATGGATTAGTAGAGAATAAGCGAAATTTTTATTGGAATTGAAATGTAAAAGGACAATGGTATAGGACATCGTCAGACATAGATTAGAAAGGCAGTAGTCCAGTTGTAGAATAAAAACGCAACAGCAGCAGGATTGTTTGCCAGTTAAACCTTTTTTGAGTTTGATATCCCTGCAAAGAGGTCTAGGTACGTATCCCGTAAAATGAACAAGAAACGTAGGACCACAGACGGTAGCCGGAGAAAATGGCGGAAGGGCAGAACACTCAACCAAGCCAGAAAGGTTGTTGCTGTTGTTGTAGTAGTTTGTTGTGTTCTATCTTTGGTCAGCTTGATTCCTTTGAGTGTCAAGACCCAGGGAATCTACGACTAAGAGGGGCTGCGACCACAGGGATCTGGGTGTGAGTCGAGTGGGTCTGGCTGGGCAGTTAAACAGGACATACATCTTGCACGTCGGCATCAATTTAACGGGGGAGGTAAAATTCTTCAGGTGCAATGAGAGGCGGTCGTTCTCCAAGGACTATATTCACCCGGAAGCCATTTACCGCATCTGTTACCATGTCTGCATGAATGTTGTCTAGACCTGCTTGATATGCCGCTTGATCTAGAGGTTCTCTCTTGTAGCGCTGAACCTTAGGCTCTAGATCATGTATATCTACTTTAAGGCTTCTGGGCGGTGGATATTTATTCACAAGATGATGATTTGGATGGTCTCTGCGGTAACAGCCCAAAAGGTATTGCCTAGACAGCATGTAGTTAAGTCTTCACACTGGTAGGATCTTTGTTTCCTGGTGGTAATCCACTGCGTGTCACAGAGCTGACAAGACCATACTGGCGCTGCATAACTTACCACAGACCGGCCAATTCTTTTGTACATGGTCAACAAGGTTTCTTTGTCTGCACCCCAAGTGCTGCCAGCAAGTGACTTGCAAATTGCAAATTTTGCCATGAATATTCCACTAAGGAACAGGGGCAAACTTCTCACATATCAATGAGTGCAGTCCGATTCAAGTTTAAGCTCAATGATAAGGGGCCTCCTTTTTATAGCCGAGTCCGAACGGCGAGCCGCAGTGTGACACCTCTTTGGAGAGAAGTTTTACATGGCAAAGTACCTCACAAATGTCGCCAGCATTAGGAGGGGAAAATCACCGCTGAAAATTTTTCCAGGATTCGAATCCAAGGCGTTCAGCGTCATAGCGGACATGCTAAACTCTGCGCTACGATGACCTCCTCCTCCTCCAAGTGACTTGAGGACCTTGTTTCTACTGTAGATTTTATCGCAAATTGCTGTGGCATATGAGGAGAATGTGTAAGAGCTGTCAAATGTGACGCCAAGTATTTTGGGACACTTGATGATCGGAATCATTTCTCCATCGGCCATCACATTCAGTATTCACCTCACGCGTACTTATAGTGAACAATGAGGCTGAAGATTTGGTGGCAGATATTTGCAGATTTCTGGCAGCGAAATATGAGGCAAGTTCGTTGAGTCAGACGTTCAACCTATCGCAGATGTTAACAATGGATGGGGGCCCTGATGCCATGGTCGTACAATCGTCCGCATATGATACGATCTCTATGCCGTTTGAAGGGGGTGGAATGGAGGATAGGTAGAGGTTAAACTGTGCCGGAGATATTACCCCATATTGGGGAACTCCCTGTTTCACTCTACGGTTCTTCGACTTCTGTTCCCTTAATTGACTGGCGACCACTCAGATAATTCACGACCCAGCGAATCAGTCCCTCAGGCCAGGCTGGAGGGACGTGTTGGCGATGTCGATGGCTGACCGTGTAAAATACCTTCCATAGGTCCAGTGCCGTCCAGGTCCGTCCTATCACATGGCCTGGGCTGATTGAAGCCACAGCAAATGTGTGTGGTGATGGCATGCAAATCAGTTGTTGTGCTATGCAGTCTTCCAAATCCATGTTGATGCTCGGCGAATGGAAATTCTCCTACAAGGCTCGGGAGGAGTAATGCCTCAAGCGTCTTTCCTACTGGTGAGAGAAGGGAGATCGGTCTGTACGACTCCCCCAAACTCGCGTTCTTTCCAGGCTTCAGTAGCGGGATCAGTCAGCCCATTTTCCAGACATAGGGAACTATAAGAGTGCTCAAAGACAGGTTGAGGACAGTAGTAAGATACTCAACTCCAGGTAAATTCAGATTCTTCAACATTAATGTAGAGATTCCGTCGCGGTGCAAAGCCTTGGATGATTTGGCGCCATGGATGCCATTCGTAACTTCGTCCACTATAAATTGTGATGGCTGTTCATCGGCTCGGAGACCACGAATACGGCGAATGGCTCTCCTCCTTGCCCTGTATCTCTCGGGATGCACAATATATTGACGGAAGAACAACCTGGCGCATCTCTTCAGATCAGTCACGGTTATTTCGCCAAAAGTGACTGAGGTCCTGTTATCCCGTCTACCGGGGTTCGAGAGTGACTTAACATTAGATCACAGCTTGCCTAAACCGGTGCCTAAGTTACATTCCTCCGGAACACTTGGAGCCACAAATTTCGCCTATATTCGTTGACTTCCCCGTTTATTTCCACATTCAGCTCGCTGATTCTGGGGTAAGTGGGGTCCATACAATGAATCTCATCACACTAGTCTGCGAGTACCACGACTGTGCCGGGAAATTGGGTCGCACTTGGGTTATTCGACCGGCTGCGAGCGACTGCTGCGTTAATGATGTCTTGGAATTTCTTCTCAGCCACCAGCACATTAGAGGGGGGTGTCAGTTCACTGAAGTCGCGATTGGTATACTCTCTGAAGCCAGCCCAATCCCTTCTTTTGATTAATAAACGTCCGGCGCTCAGAGGTTATGAAGTCGGATGGTCGGTCGATGCAGAGAATTATAGGGAGGTGGTTGAGAAAGAGATGACAGCTTGCCATTTTACGTCACTCAGGAGATCAGGGGATGCAATGGAATTGTCTGGCGAGCTGCTACATCCTAGTGGGGGCATCCTCATTCACCGTGCAGGTCGTGAAACCTTCAATCTGCTCTGCCAAAGCCATACCACGCTGGTCGTTACCTAGGGGAGAATGCCATGAAATGCGATGCGCATTAAAGTCCCCTAGGACCAGACGTTTATGCCCAGATAGTAGCCCACTTATGTCGGGCTTGTAAGCCTGGCCGTTAATGGGGACACAGCTACTAATCGGCGGTATGTACACGTTGTATAGCTCCATCTCGGCAGTACCGGATCTGACTGCTATCCTTATGCACTCCAGGTAGGGGTCATTAGCGCCAGGCGCAGGCGAGATGGGTCTATATTGCTCGGAATGGTGTATTGCGGAGGACAATCTCGCACCTCCATTCCTTAAGCGATCCTTACGCAGCACATTGTATCCGTGACAACTGTGCAAGCTGCAGGTCAGCTTTGTCTGGTCAGCTTTGTCTCCTGGATCTGTGCGACCAATATGTTCTTCCGGCTCATAAAATCCACAATCTCATCGATCTTGCCACGGAGACCGTTGCAGTTTAGTTTATTGGGGCTGGGATGCTGCTGTTGCGTATATTGCCGCGCGGGAGAGGTCGGGGGTGTCACATAGTCCGACAACGAGGACGCAGAAGGCTACGACGGTGATGCTTGTGACCCACTGCTGGCTATGTTCGCACCTTGCAACATATCCAGTATGACTATACTCCCGTAGTGAAGTGAGGCCAGAGCAAGATCGGAAACGTACCCACTCCTTGTACCGGTTACACCTCACAGACACCGACCGATGATGAAGGCGGTTCTGGCAAACCGAACAGAACAAGGGTCCGGGGTTTTTTTCAATCCCGGCACGGACCAGAAGCGTGCGGAGAAGGCACTTCGGAATGTGCCTCTCCCATGACGAAAAAAGGACAAATACACTGAGGCGGCAGCCCTTGCCGATGAAGGATTCCATCGGGTCAATCCGGTGCGTGCCATGGGATTGAGCCAGCAAGGTCCACCAATATTGTGTTGTCTAAGCCCGATTCTCTTGTGTGTCTGGCAGTATCTTTTCTGTAGTCGATAAAAACCTTCCATTCTACCAATATTCATTCTCATGGCTGGAGAGTTCGACTCTCTCTCTTCTGTTGGAAGACAACTAACTAAAAAATAGTTTTTATTTTTTTTATAAAAAAAGGTTAACTTTATTTATAACTTATCTGCTAAAGTTTTGACACGTTTTGTTTTTTTTATAGATTTACTTAACAACTATTTTTCAATTTATCAAAAGTCAAGTTTTAAACACAAAATTAAGTTTCTCGAAGGAGAAAAAAAACAAACAAAAAAACTCTCATAATAATTAAATTAAAATAAAAAAATATAACAAAAAAGAAAAGCAAACATTTGAGATAAAAAAAAATTTTTTGACAAAAAAAAGAAATTTGTTCCTTTAGTTTCTGGGTTTCTGGCACTCTTTCTCTAAACTGCCTTTATGATGTTGTTGTTCGTCTACTCTTCTACGGGTTCACCATCGGCCTCCTGAACGGGTCCTGAGAAGATATAACTGTCACGACCTTGAATGCCAGTACCGCCAGCATCACCCAACCATGGATAGACATTGGGGCATTCGCGACAAGTTTCCATGTAACGGGTATCGGTGATATTCTGTTCGGGAATTTTGAAGGGCAAGGCACAGGTGTTCCAGATGTTGCAGGGCTTGGAGGCAACAGCAACATTTTTGTCACATTTCCAGGCATCGATTTGACTGACATCGCGCAACTCTTTGGGATCGGTCATGTATTGCAACATTTGGGAAATGGTGACCACATAGACGTCGGGACTGAAATAGAAGGAAATAAAGGGAGAGAGTGAGTAAAGAGTAAAGATGATAAAAATTCATAGAAGTTTGTTTTTTTTTTTTTGTAAAAAATCTGGTCGAAATACTACGGTTTTCATGGAGAATTATATCAAAATTTGGTTTTCATAGAAAACTAGGCGGAACGAGCCCCCTCCGCTGCACATTCTTTAACTCTTCAAAATCTTTTTAGGGTGGGGACACTTCGCCCTGAATGTGGATATCGACTACGTGCCACTGTAGCCTATGGCCGGAAATACCGTTGATTTAACACTATATTGCCTCAGTCGGAAATGAAGTTCAGTTTAGGGGGTGCTTTAGGGAGTACCCCGAAACACTTGGCTATCAATTTACATATCAAATTCGTTTTCTACTCTAAAATACCCTTTATTTGAATCCTATATTGTCATAATGGGTCAATCAACCTATTTGTCTTATTTTTGGAAGCAGAAGCGCCACCTTAACTTGAACCCAAATTTTAATGTCATATTCGTAATCTACTCCCAAGTACCTTCCATTTGAGTCCCATATAGACATAGTCGGTTAATATGCCCATTTTAGGGTATTTGGGGGTGGGGCGACCTCCCATTACTTTGACCTAATTTTTTATGCCATATTTGTAATCTACTGTCGAATACTTTTCATTTGAGACCCATATTGATATGAACGTCGAATTTATGTGTACTTAGACCTACATTTTAATACAATATTCGTTTTCTCCTACTTCTTCTTCTTCTACTCTCCAATACCTTTCATTTGATACCCATATTTTCCCGATCGGTTCACTTTTGATTTTGGGTAGTGTTTTTGGGTAACGGGGGAGGGCCCGCCTCTTCCGAAATCAACAAATTGTAAAGTCTATTGTTCCTACCTGACCATATTCGCAATCTACTCCCGAATACCTTTCATTTGAGTCCCATATTGTCATGATCGTCCAATAAACCTATTTTAGGGGGTTGGGGGCCTCCCAACTGGGTACATGGACCCACATTTTAATACGATATACGTTTTCTAGTCTCCAATACCTTTCATTTGATACCCATATTGTGCCTATCGGTCCATTTTTAGTTTAGTATGGCGTTGTTGGGGTAAGGGGGAGGGACCGCCTCCATCCGATGTCTAAATACTATAAAGCCTATGTTTCCTTCCAGACAAACTTACACAATCTGTGAAAATTTTAAGAAAATCAGTTCAGCCATATTTTGATTGTAGGGAACAAATAAACAAACCGAGTCCAATATAGTCATGATGGGTCATATGCCCATTTAAGGGGTTTTTGGGGGGTAGGGTGACCCCTTATACTTCGATCTGATTTTGTATGCCAGATTTGTAATCTACTCCCGAATACATTTCATTTGAGGCCCATATTGACACAAACGTCCAATATGTCTCTTTGGGGGAAATTTTGGGGTTGGGGTCGCCCCAACTGGGTACTTAGACCCAATTTCTAATACCATATTCGTATTCTACTCTTCAATACCTTTCATTTGATACCCATATTGTCCCGATTGTTCCGCTTTTGATTTAAGGTGGTGTTTTTGGGTAACGGGGGAGTGTCCGCCCCCCTCCGAAATCAGCAAATTATAAAGCCTATTTCTCCTTCCTGACCATATTCACAATCTACTACCGAATACCTTTCATTTGAGTCCCATATTGTCCCGATCGGTCTACTTTAATTTTTGGGTAGTACTTTGGGGTAAAGGGGAAAGTCCGCCCCCCCCTTCCAATTACAAAAAATTATATAGCCTACGTTTCCTTCCAGACCAACTTAAACAATTTGTGAAAATTTCAAGGTAATCCAATTTTTTCTTTTTGGACCTTATAAGCGAATACTAAAGTACCGTTGGAAATACGAAAATTCCATCAATCCATGACTGTGCCCCAGCCAGCAGTGCCTCTCACTAAACCTCAAGTGTCTTATCAGGTATCCGATCCGAAACCTTTTCCATTTCTTCCAAATTTCCTATAATCGCCTCGATTATACCGCAATGGTATGACTATCAACAACTGCGCCAAGTGCGGCCTAATTCGGTCTATAACCTGATATAGCTCCCATATTTTATCAGAATCCATGGTGGTGGGTTACCAAGATTCGGCCCTGCCAAACTTAGCACGATTTTTATACTCTCCACCATAGGATGGGGGGGTATACTAATTTCGTCATTCTGTTTGTAACTATTCGAAATATTCATCTGAGATCCCATAAAGTTTATATAATCTTGATCGTCCCGACATTTTATGTCGATCTGGCCATGTCCGTCCGTCCGTCTGTCTGTCGAAAGCACGCAAACTTCCGAAGGAGTAAAGCTAGCCGCTTGAGATTTTGCACAAATACTTCTTATTAGTGTAGGTCGGTTGGTATTGTAAATGGGCCATGTCGGTCTATGTTTTGATATAGCTGCCGTATAAACCGATCTTGAGTCTTGACTTCTTGAGCCTCTAGAATGCGCAATTCTTATCCGACTGAAATGAAATTTTGCATGACGAGTTTTGTTTTGATATCCAACAACTGTGCCAAGTATGGTCCAAATCGGTCCATAACCTGATATAGCTGTCATATAAACCGATCTGGGGTCTTGAGTTCTTGAGTCTCTAGAGGGCGCCATTCTTATCCGATTGGAATGAAATTTTGCATGACGTATTTTATTATGATTTTCAAGAACTGCGTCAAATAAGGTTCAAATCGGTTCATAGCCTGATATAGCTGCCATATAAACCGATATTGGGTCTTGACTTCTTGAGCCTCTAGAATGCGCAATTCTTATCCGATTTGGCTGAAATTTTGAATGACGTATTTTATTATGACTTTCAAGAACTGTTCCAAATAAGGTTCAAATCGGTTGATAAACTGATATAGCTGCCATATAAACCGATCTGGGATTTTGACTTCTTGAGTCTCTAGGGTCGCAATTAATATCCGACTTGCCTGAAATTTTGTACGACGGATCCTCTCATGATCATCAACATGCGTGTTTATTATGGTCTGAATCGGTCTATAGCCCGATACAGCTCCCATATAAATCGTTCTCTCTATTTTACTTTATATTTACCCCCAAAGGGCGCTATCCTTATTCGAATTGGCTGACATTTTACACAGGTCTCCAACATATAATTTAATTGTGGTCCAGACCGGACCATATCTTGATATCGCTCTAATAGCAAAGCAAATCTTTTCTTATATCCTTTCTTGCCTAAGAAGAGATGCCGGGAAAAGAACTCGACAAATGCGATTCATGGTGGAGGGTATATAAGATTCGGCCCGGCCGAACTTAGCACGCTTTTACTTGTTGTCCATTGCAGCCAACAAAGAAGTGAGGAATTAACCATAAACTTATTTAAGAAATTTTAAGCTTCTTAAAGACCAATGTCTCTGTTCTGAGCTTTAAATTTTGCTTAACTTAGTTCTAGTTCAATTATCCAAATGAATTTCATTCATTATTCTGTTATGCTGTCGTTGCTTTTATTTAAATATTCACCCCAGAATATCATTCGCCATTACATATTGTCCACCCTTGGCCTTAACCACAAACTAATGCCCCATGAGCATTCAGGGCTGTGATAAGATATTTGCCAACTGACCTCATTACACAACGCATTTACACTTGAATATCGAATTAAAATAATTGAATGCTCGAATAAATTTCTATGGCATTTCAAATCTTGGGTTTGGCCTAAATTTTTGTTTTTTTCAGCGTTTGATTTGAGTATCTCGTGAAGAAGGAGACAAGAGGAACATTTGCTTTTATTCATTGTTTGCCTTGGGCTTTGACTTATTCCCAATTGTTGTTCTCCCTCACGTCCCTTTGCTTAAAACCTCCAGCCCCACAAACTGCTGCACCCCCCCCCATGTTCATGTTCTTTGATAACTAGAAAATTTTTTCGAAATATTTTGATTTCGAATAGAGCTTTGAATTCGCTTAACGAGAAAAGAGCACTAAAGACAAAGAACTTAAGCAAACCAAAGAAGGATGTTTCAAGGATAAGCAAAAGATGTTTTTTACTCCAGAGAGGGGGAAGGGACAAGCGAAAGACGTTTCTTGTAGGAATTTTTTAATTAGTGCATGCAAATAGCAAAAGAAGTCAAAACTTTTGGACATATCAAAGAAATGCAAACAAGAAAATGGAAATAGACAAAGAAATACGCGAAAGACAGAGAAATAAAAACGCAGCCACGAAAACGAGAAATTATAGAGCATTGTTTGCCAAAAGATATTGACAGTTAACAGCTGCCACACTGCTGCTACTTCGCATTGGTTCAGCATGGAGAAAGGAGGATGGCTGCATTGCCTCCCGCCCTTAAGTTGAAGAGTTGCGAATAAAATCATTGTAAAGTTTAGACAAACAACAATTAAAAATGCCAGACTTTCAGGCAAGGCATCGACATGTAAGCCAAACATTTGCAAAGTAGGCCAACATTTTTTTTGGCCACGCTCCCTCCTTAATGTATTGAAATCGCAATGAAAGCTTTTTAATGACAAAAGGATTTGTGGCAAAAGTTTTCTATTGTGAAAGGTGGATAAACCTTTTCAATTACATTTTTGTTATAGGCTATGAGCTATTGGAGTAACGAGATGAGGATTTTGTATAGGAATACTGTCGAAGTGAAAAGGGGGGATTGGGGTGAGGATTGATATTTGTGAAAAATTGATTATTTCTTGCAATAACAGTTGATGAAGAAACAAAGAAAAAAAATTTAAAGAAAATAATCAATGAAATTCTTTTTATGAGAAAAATAATTGATTTTAGGATTGTGGATAAAAGCGTACTCAGTTCGGCCGGGCCGAATCCTGGGAACCCACCACCTTGGACTCTGCTCAGAATGTATGCAATATAAATTAATTTGAAGAGCACAATTCTTTTTCTACATACTAAACTTCTGTCAAACCAGCAAAAAGAAAAGCTACTAAAAACAAAAATTGCGGTTTCCAGGTTCCCATTAAGTCAAATCATAAGATCGGTATACATGGGAGCTATATCATGTTATTGGCTGATTTGAACCGTATTTGACGCAGTTGACTGAAGCCATAAAATAACACTACATGCTCAATTTTATCTAAATCGGGAAAAAATTGTTGCTTGTAAGGGCTCAAGAAATCAAATCGGAAGATTGTTTTTGTATGGGAGCTATATCATATTATAGACCGATTCGGGTCGTACTTGGCGCAGATGTTGGAAGTTATAACGGAACCACTAGCACCTCCTCGTTCTCACATGGCATATTTTGACAATTTTTTATTCCACTGTACTTTGGTTCTTTCATCCGTTCGTCCTTCTGTTCGTGTATGCGTCCATCCGCTCGTTTATTCATATGTCCTTCTATCAGTTGGTCTTTCGCACCTCCCAAATTCGTCCGTTCTTCCGTCCGTCCTTCCGTCCGTCCTTCCGTCCGTCCTTCCGTCCGTCCTTCCGTCCGTCCTTCCGTCCGTCCTTCCGTCCGTCCTTCCGTCCGTCCTTCCGTCCGTCCTTCCGTCCGTCCTTCCGTCCGTCCTTCCGTCCGTCCTTCCGTCCGTCCTTCCGTCCGTCCTTCCGTCCGTCCTTCCGTCCGTCCTTCCGTCCGTCCTTCCGTCCGTCCTTCCGTCCGTCCTTCCGTCCGTCCTTCCGTCCGTCCTTCCGTCCGTCCTTCCGTCCGTCCTTCCGTCCGTCCTTCCGTCCGTCCTTCCGTCCGTCCTTCCGTCCGTCCTTCCGTCCGTCCTTCCGTCCGTCCTTCCGTCCGTCCTTCCGTCCGTCCTTCCGTCCGTCCTTCCGTCCGTCCTTCCGTCCGTCCTTCCGTCCGTCCTTCCGTCCGTCCTTCCGTCCGTCCTTCCGTCCGTCCTTCCGTCCGTCCTTCCGTCCGTCCTTCCGTCCGTCCTTCCGTCCGTCCTTCCGTCCGTCCTTCCGTCCGTCCTTCCGTCCGTCCTTCCGTCCGTCCTTCCGTCCGTCCTTCCGTCCGTCCTTCCGTCCGTCCTTCCGTCCGTCCTTCCGTCCGTCCTTCCGTCCGTCCTTCCGTCCGTCCTTCCGTCCGTCCTTCCGTCCGTCCTTCCGTCCGTCCTTCCGTCCGTCCTTCCGTCCGTCCTTCCGTCCGTCCTTCCGTCCGTCAGTCCTTCCGTGCATGAATCAGTTCATCCTTTCATTCGTTTTTCCCACCTATGAACTTTCCGTCCTTCCGTTAGACCTTCCCTCCTTTTTTCCAGCCGTCTCTCCTTTCTTATGACCGTCTTTCCGTTCAACATTCCTTTTGCCCGTTTTTCTGTCCATTTTTCTGTCAATCTTTCTGTCCATCTTTCCGTCCGTCCGTTCTACCTTCCTACCTTTCTTCTAGCCGTCTTTCCGTTCTTCTGACCGTCTTTGAAGTTTGAATTTCCTTTCGCCTGTTGAATGCCGTCCATGAATCAATTCATCCTTCTATTCGTCTTTCCCACCCATGAACTATCCGTCCTTCCTTGCTTTCTTCTAACCGTCTTTCCTTTCTTCTGACCGTTTTTCCGTTCGACATTCCTTTTGCTCGTTTTTCTGTCCATTCTTCTGTCAATCTTTCTCTCCATCCTTCCGTTCGTCCGTTCTACCTTCCTTCCTTTCTTCTAGCCGTCTTTCCGTTCTTCTGGCCGTCTTTCCGTTTGACGTTCCTTTCGCCTGTTTTTCGGTCCATCCTTCCATCTATCTTTCCGTTCATCCTTTAGTCCGTCAATTAATCCATCCGTCCGTCCTTTCATCAATCCAATCGTTGGCCTTTTCCACCCTCCTTCGTCCTTCCATTTGCCCTTTCGTTCGACTGTCCTTCCAACAGTCCAAATGTCCGTGCTTCCACTCCACCGTCTTTCTTTTCTTCTGACCGTCTTTCCTGTTTTTTGGCCGTCCTTCCGCTCGACGTTCCTACCGCCCGTCTTTCTGCCCATCCTTCTGTCAGTCTTTCTGCCCATCCTACCGTTCGTCCTTCCATCTTTTCATCTGTATTTCCGTCCGTTTTTCTATTCGTCCGTCTTTCCATCAGTCCAATCGTTGGTCTTTCCCATGGTTCAATGGTCCGTCCTTCTGTCCGACTGTCCTTCCGACCGTTCAATTGTCCGTTTTTCCATTCGACTTTCCTTCCGTAAGTCTGTCTTTCCTTTCTTCTGTTCGTCTTTCCGTTCGAAAAAATTTGTCAGCGGTTATTATGCCCTTCTAATGGTGCCGTCATTTGTGCGGAACTATGCCATTTGAAAAAATGGTATGGCAGCCATGTACAACCTTCTCCACAAAGAGGTGTCGCACTGCGGCACGCCATTCGGACTCGGCTATAAAAAGTAGTTGCCTTATCATTGAGCTTAAACTTGAATCGAAGAGCTGTCTTTTGAAGGTAAACACGGTGGTACACGCTGGCCGGGACGACCATAAGCCTGAGGGAAAGATCAAGTGGTGGGAGACACCTCGAAACTTGGTGTCAGAGATTTTAAAATGAGCGCAGAAGATCGAGGCGTTTTGGACGCTATTCCACATTCGGCTAGTGGAGCAAATGTTCTGTCATAGCCAATTAAAGTAAGAACAGATGCTTTACTATTGCCTTTCCATTCTCCATAGAATTTCAAACAGGAAGTCCTTATTGAACCTTTACTTTCAGCTTTCACTGTTCACTGTTCTATAGAAAATATTTATTCTAGAATAACAACCGATTACCGAGTGTTGTTAATTTTCTTCTCGTCCTTAATTCATTTTGCATCATGTCTCACTTGAAAAATGTTTTACTCGGTATTTATAATGCTTGAGTGAATATTTCTTGATTTATTTTTTTGCTGGCTTTTTTTTTACATGAAACACGCTTTAGGTGCATAACCTTCAGTGTAAATAGAAGTAATATGCGTTGCCATATTATCCAAGTGAGAAGCATAACTTTATTACGGAAGTTTACTTGGCAAACATGGCGGCTTACGGTCGCTACATCCGTGTTATAAATGTTGTTGTTCGGATATTAGAATGTGGTATTTGTGGCAATGCCCAGCAGTCCAAATGTCTATCATGACATTGTCTTCATAGACTTATTTAAGATAATTTGATAATTTTGTCACCAATATGGCATTTTTTCATGTCTTGCATGTTATCTGTTATAAAATTTTATGGTCGGCGAACTCACTGACCGTGTCCAGAAAGTTTTTTTAATTTTTTTCTCTCATTTAAAATTTAAAAACTTTACTCTATAGAGGACATCCTAGCAGACAGTGTCGTGTAAACCGTCATCTGACAAAAAAAATTGTTTTATGCATTAATGAAAAATAAATCTTACTGTACCAAATAACAAGACAAAGAAGAATGTGATGGAACGTCTGACGAAAACCAGAATGTTTGTCATCTGAGTATTAACATCTGACGAGATCAGAACTTTTGTTATATAATAACGAGTAAAAGTGTGCTAAGTTCGGCCGGGCCGAATCTTAAATACCCTCCACCATGGATCGCATTTGTTTAGTTCTTTTCCCGGCATCTTTTCTTAGGCAAAACAAGTAAAAGCGTTCCAAGTTCGGCCGGGTCGAATCTTAAATACCCTCCACCATGGATCGCATTTGTCGAATTCTTCTCCCGGCATCTCTTCTTAGGCAAAAAATGGATAACAAAAAGATTTGCTCTCCTATTAGAGCGATATCAAGGTATGGTCCAGTTCGGACCACAATTAAATTATATGTTGGAGACCTGTGTAAAATGCCAGCCAATTTGAATAAGAATTGCGCCTTTTGGGGGCTCAAAAAGTAAAATAGAGAGATCGATTTATATGGGAGCTGTATCAGACTATAGACTGATTCATACCATAATAAACACGTATGTTGATGGTCATGAAGGGATCCGTCGTACAAAATTTCAGGCAAATCGGATAATAATACCGACCTCTATAGGCTCAAGAAGTCAAGCCCCAATATCGGTTTATATGGCAGCTATATCAGGTTATGACCGATTTGAACCATACTTGGCACAGTTATTGGATATCATAGCGAAACACGTCGTGCAAAATTTCATTCCAATCGGATAAGAATGGCGCCCTCTATAGGCTCAAGAAGTCAAGACCCAATAACGATTTATATGGCAGCTACATCAGGTTATTGACCGATGTGAACCTAACTTAGCACAGTTATTGGAAGGCATAGCGAAACACGTCATGCAAAATTCCATTCCAATCGGATAAGAATTGCGCCCTCTAGAGGCTCAAGAAGTCAAGACCCAAGATCGGTTTATAAGGCAGCTATATCAGGTTATGGACCGATTTGAACCATACTTGGCACAGTTATTGGATATCATAACAAAACACGTCGTGCAAAATTTCATTTAAATCGGATAAGAATTGCGCCCTCTATAGGCTCAAGAAGTCAAGACCCAAGATCGGTTTATATGGCAGCTATATCAGGTTATGGACCGATTTGAAACATACAAGGCACAGTTGTTGGATATCATAACAGAACACGTCATGCAAAATTTCATTCCAATCGGATAAGAATTACGCCCTCTAGTGGGTCGAGAAGTCAAGACCCTAGATCGGTTTATATGGCAGCTATATCAGGTTATTGTCCAATGTGAACCTAACTTAGCACAGTTGTTGGAAGGCATAGCGAAACACGTCGTGCAAAATTCCAGTCCAATCGGATAAGAATGGCGCCCTCTATAGGCTCAAGAAGTCAAGATTCAGGATCGGTTTATATGGCATCTATATCAGGTTATGGACCGATTTAAATCAAACTTAGCACAGTTGTTGGATATCATAACACGAATATATATACTTTATGGGGTCTCAGACGAATATTTCGAGTAGTTACAAACAGAATGAAATTAGTATACCCCCATCCTAAGGTGGAGGGTATAAAAAAAGTGAAAGGGATTTGATTTAATATTTTTTTGTACAAATATAATTTTAATATTAAATGAATTCATTAATAACAATTTGGCGGATAATTTCCTCTTGCCAAAAATTTGGGAATATTGTCATTAACGAATATATGAGGAATACTGTCATCTATATATTCATCGATGACATGTTCGCTCGCAATGTCGCTTAAAATGTCATGCATGAATTTCGCGACAACTATATGAAAATGTCATCAACGATTTGTATGGACTGTAGGCTATATGTCTTCAATGATTTAACAGGGTCATGCATCCTTCTTTTAAGACATCTTGACGACGCGGCCTGCTGGGTATGATATCATAAAATGAAGTTAGGTTAAGTTAGAGGGGAAGTTCAGTCGGCTAAGGCTAGAAAACGAAGGAAAAAGCAAAATTTTTAAAGAAAATATTTATTTTCTTAACTTAAATTTTTATCCAAAACGCTGTGGAACAACTTCCGGAACATGGTATGTGAAAAAGTCCTAGTGGGACCGACTCACACCAAAAACGTAGTTAATGGGCATAAAACCCATTCGATTCAATATGAGACTTAAATTAAAGATACTTTAAATAGCAATAAGAAGCTGGTAAAAAGTATTAGCGGCTCAGTGTCAGTCCCTCTGTGTAGCATTGCCTTTCCCTACCCTCGTTTTTCGTGTAATCTACTTTTCAATGTTTTCTCATTTTCCGCATACCTTTTGCAGTTGGTTTTTGAAGCATGAAAAAAAAAATTGATGTTTAACAAAATTAAACTTTTCTCATTAAAACGGGCGTGGTGTTTTTCCTTTCTAGCAGTGTTTATTGTCATGTCTTCCCTGGTGGCTGGGCAGCAGTGCTGTAAGCCATTACACGGTGGTCAGTCGTTCGTTTAAATGGTAGCTTCCCTATTTCTTTAGCTTTGATGAGTTTGTTTTCAGCTGCAGACTTTTACAGAACTCTTAAAGTTTCTTTTTGATCAGATTATTTGCTTTTTTTTCTACAGGGGAGATTTAATTCAACCAGTTTATACTTACAGTTCCAAGGCCCAGTCCAAGAATTTATGCAGGCCATTTTCCAAAGGTTTAGTCTGGAACCAATTGGTGTGCACTGGCATCATATAGGGAGCCTTATTTTGCTCATAATAGCGTGAGAAATCTTCTTGCAACCATTCCAAGACTTCATTTTCATCCAAATTGTGCAACACACATTGATCCAAGAAGGGACAGTGGCCGCCCTCATAGCCCTCAACATAATGAGTGTTCAAAGGAACTTCCCAAACTCCGGGGAATGTCTTGGAAGGACAGGTGCCACTCTTGCATTCGTGAGAGATTTTGTAGTCCAAGGTGTAGGGCCAGACGGGCACAGGTACTGGGGGAACGGTAATAGAGCTGTCATAGATGTAGCCAAAATCTTCCAAGACCTGCGAAAACAAAAAAAAAAAAAAAAAAAAATGAGAAAATGAAATATTCAGTTTTACATTTCAAAAGCAAGAAGATCCTTTGATGCTCATATGTAATCAATGATTTTTCATTTACTGTTACTCTTGTTATATTTCTTTAAAGACCATCGTCTGGGAAATGAAGGAATTGGCCATTCCTCCATCCATTTTTTCCCACTTTTCCCAATGCTACTTAAGATATAAAACCATCGTGTTTATAATGATGTTGACGATAATTATAAATATTGTCATCCAGGTTTTGCTACAACAGCACAAAGTAGCAACCAGAGGGTTGCACAAAGATATGAGAGTGGACCATATCAGGTGCATTGCCACAAAGCCGGGGCAATGGTTTTTTTTCTTCTTCTTATACATCGTTCTGCATCTCTACCCTCATTACATTACTTCAGATTTTTTTGTGATTTCTTTTTTCAATCAATCTTTCATTACGTCAATTAATGTATTTTTAATTATCGTTGATGGCGCGTTGGTGGGTGTTGTCCTGATGATAACATCGAAATCAGTGAAAAATTGAAGTAAGTTGAGAGAATGAAGCATAAGCGAATGACTCAATGCCCTAAAATGTCACCGTTTTTGATTAATTGGAAAAAATTCTGTTTAAAATTCTTTTAATCCTTGCATTTTGGCTTTATAGGGTCTTTGACAATATTACCGAAAAACAAATAAAAACGAGCTAAATTCGGCCGGCCCGAGTCTGATATACCCTCCACCATGCATCGCATTTGTCAAGTTCTTTGAATTACTGAGCTGTATCAGGCTACAGACCGATTCGGACCGTATTTGACACGTATGGTCATGGAGGATGCCGTTGTACAAAGTTTTAGCCAAATCGGATAATAATGGCGCCCTCTAGAGGCTGGATAAATCAAGATCCCAGATCGGTTTATATGACAGCTATATCAGATTATGGACCAATTTGAACCATACTTAGCATAGTTGTTGGAAGTCATAACGAAACACGTTATCCAAAATTTCAGCCAAATCGGAAAAAAGTGCTCCCTCTAGAGGCTCAATAAGTCAAGACCCCAGATCGGTTTATATGGCAGCTATATCAGGTTATTGACCGATTTGAACCATACTTAGACCAGTTGTTGGAAGTCATAACAAAACACGTTATGCAAAATTTCAGCCAAATCGGAAAAGAATTGCGCCCTCTACAGGGTCAAGAAGTCAAGAAAACATGGACCGGCATGACCCATTTACAATCCCAACCGACCTACACTAATAAAAAGTAGTTGTGCAAAATTTCAAGCGGCTAGCTTTACTCCTTTGGATGTTAGCGTGCTTTCGACAGACAGACGGGCGGACGGACGGATATACGGACGGACAGACGGATGGACAGGCAGACGTACGGGCAGACAGACGGACGGACAGACGAGCGTACGTGGCTAGATCGACTTAAAATGTCATGACGATATATACTTTATGGGGTCTTAGACGAATATTCTAAAGAGTTACAAACGCAATAACGATATTATTGGGTTGCCCAAAAATTAATTGCGGATTTTTTAAAAGAAAGTAAATGCATTTTTAATAAAACTTTGAATGAACTTTAATCAAATATACTTTTTTTACACTTTTTTTCTAAAGCAAGCTAAAAGTAACAGCTGATAACTGACAGAAGAAAGAATGCAATTACAGAGTCACAAGCTGTGAAAAAATTTGTCAACGCTGACTATATGAAAAATCCGCAATTACTTTTTGGGCAACCAATAGTATACCTCCATCCTATGGTGGAGGGTATAAAAATACCCTTACTAAAGGGAAGAGTAATAAATGTCCTTTCCCAAGGGAAAGGGTATTCCTCATTTCCTTGGGAAAGGACATTTATTACTCTTTCCCTTCGGTAAGGGTATTTTTATACCCTCCACCATAGGATGGAGGTATACTATTGGTTGCCCAAAAAGTAATTGCGGATTTTTCATATAGTCAGCGTTGACAAATTTTTTCACAGGATGGAGGTATACTAATTTCATTATTCCGTTTGTAACTCTTTGGAATATTCGTCTAAGACCCCATAAAGTATATACCTTTTGGTGGGTAACCACAGGAAAGGCTAAAAATGTACACTTTCCTCAGGGGAGGAGTAAAAAATTACACTTCCCCCAGGGAAAATGTAAAAAATTACACTTCTCCGAGGGAAAGGGTAAAAAATAATCCTTCCCCCAGGGGCAAGGAAAACATAACTACCCTTCTCTAGGGGAAAGGGTAAAAAAACTTCACTGCTTCCAGGGGAAAAAGTAAATAACTACCCTGCCCCCAGGGTAGGGTAAAAAACTAATCTGCCCTCAGGGGAAAAGGTAAAAACCTACCTTTCCCCCAGTTGAAAGGTTAAAAAATAAACCTTTCTCCGGGGGAAAGGAGAAACAACTACCATTCACCCGGGGGAAAGTTTAAAAAACTACCCCGCCCCCAGGGGAAAAAGTACATAACTACCCCTCCCCTCGAGGAAAAAAAGTAAATAACTACCCTGCCCCCAGAAGAAAAGGTTGAAACTACATTTCCCCCAAGGGAAAGGGTAAAAAACTTCCATTCCCCCAGGGGAGCCAGTAAAAACTGTCCTTCCCCACCGAAAAGTGTACAAAATTATCCTTCCCCAAGGGTAAAAATAACCCATCCGCCAGGGGAATAGGTAAAAAATACTCTTCGCCCAAGGAAAAGGGTTAATACTACCCTTACCCCCGAGGAAAGAGTGAAAAACAGCCCTTCCCCAGGGAAAACGGTAAAATGTAGCCTTCCCCCAGGGGAAAGGTTAAAACACTAGCCATTCCCCAGGGGAAAGTGTAAAAAACTAGCCATTCCCAAGGAGAAAGTATAAAAAACTAGCCTTCCTCCAGGGAAATGGTAAAAAACTATCCTTCCTCAAGAGGAAAGGGTAAAGTAATCGCTTTGGCAAGAAGTAATAAAAGTTTGGGAGAGGGTAATCAAAGTACCTCTTCCATTGGGAAAGGGCAATAAAATAACCCTTACCTTTGGCAAAGGGTAGTAAAATACTATGTCCCCTGGAAAGGGTAATAAAAGTACCTTTGTTAGTGAAACTACGATTTTCTTTGGGAAAGGGTGATGAAACGACCTTTTCTTTTGAGAAAGTGTAATAAAACTATATGGGCAATAAAATTGCTCTTCCCTTGTGGGAAAGGGTAACAAAGCTATCATTGCCTTTGGGAGCGGGTAATAAAACTACCTTTGTCTTTGGAAAAGGGTAATAAAACTACAAATTCCCTTGGGAAAGGCTAATAAAACTATTTTTGCCTTTGAAAAAAGGGTAGTAAAACTATTCTTCCCTTTGGAAAAGGGTGATGGAACTATACTTGTCTTAGAGAAAGGGTACTAAAATCACCCTTTCTTAATAGAAAGGGTAGTTTAGTACCCTTTCTTAATAGAAAGGGTACTAAACTACCCTTGCCTTCCAGAAAGGGTGCTAAAACTACCCTTTCCTTAGAGAAAGTGCACTAAAAATATCCTACCCTTGCCTTCCAGAAAGGGTGCTAAAACTACCCTTTCCTTAGAGAAAGTGCACTAAAAATATCCTTTCCTTAGGGAACGGGTACTAAAAGTACCCTTTCCTTAGAAAACGGGTACTAAAACAACCCTTCCCTTAGAGAAAGGGTACTAAAACTATCCCTTCCTAAGAGCACGGCTACTAAAACTACCCTTTACCAACAACGAGTACTAAAACTATCCTTGGCTTAGAGAATGGGTATTAAAACTACCCATTCCATAGAGAACGGGTACTAAAACTACGCTTTCTTTAGAGAAGGGGTACTAAAACAACCCTTTCCTTAGAGAACGGGTACTAAAACTTCCCTTTCGTTAGAGAAAGAGTACTAAAACAATCATTTTAGTAGTTTCCTTTAAGAACGGGTATTAAAACTACCCTTTTCTTAGAGAACTGGTACGAAAACTACCCTTTCCTTAAAGAAATTGTACTAAATCTACCCTTTTCTTAGATAACTGGTACTAAAACTGTACTTTCCTTAGAGAAAGGTTGCTAAAACTACCCCTGTATTTGAGAAAGAGTAATAGAAATACCCTAGCCTAGAAAAGGGTGCTAAAACTAACCTTTCCCCTTAGAAAGGGTATTAAAACTACCCTTTCCTTGTAGAAAGGATACTAAAACTGCCCCTTCCTTATAGAAAGGGTACTAAAACTACCCTTTTCTTAGAGAACTGGTACGAAAACTACCCTTTCCTTAAAGAAATTGTACTAAAACTACCCTTTCCTTAGAGAACTGGTACTAAAACTGTACTTTCATTAGAGAAAGGGTGCTAAAACTTCTCTCTCCCCTTAGAAAGGGTATTAAAACTTCCCTTTCTTTATAGAAATGGTACTAAAACTACCCTTTCCTCATAGAAATTGTACTAAAACTACCATTTCCTCATAGAGGGGTACGAAAGCTGTCCTTTCCTCATACAGGAGGTACTAAAACTACCCTTTTCTTGTAGAAAGGGTACTAAAACTACCCTTTCCTTTTGGAAAGCATACTTAAACGAACGTTTCCTTATAGAAAGGATACTAAAACTACCCTTTCCTTATAGAAAGGTTACTAAAACTATATTTTTTTATAGAAAGGGTACTAAAACTACCTTTTCCTTATTGAAAGGGGACTAAAATTACCCTTTCCTTATAGAAAGAGTATTAAAATTACCCTTTCCTTATAGTGACCGGGTACTAAAACTACTTTTCCCTTATAGTGACCGGGTAGTAAAACTACTTTTCCCTTAGCGAACGGGTATAAATTACCCTTTCCTTCAAGGGGGTACTAAACTAAAACTTTCCTTATGGAAAGTGTAGTAAAACTACCCTTTTCCTATAGAAAGTGTACTAAAATTACCCTTTCCTCTTAGAATGGGTACTAAAACTTCCATTTCCTTATTTAAAGGTACTAAAACGACCCTTTCCTTAGAGAACGGGTACTAAAAGTACCCTTTCACTTATAAAGGGTATTAACAACTACCCTTTTCTTATAGAAATGATATTTAATCTACCCTTCCCTTATAGAACGGGTACTAAAACTTCCCTTTGCTTATAGAAAGGATATTAAAAGTACCCTTTCCTTATAGAATGGGTACTAAAACTACCCTTCCATTATGGAAAGGGTATTAAAATTACCCTTTTCTTATAGAAAGGGTGCTAAAACTAGCCCCTCCTTTATAGAAACGGTACTAAAACTTCTCTTTCCGTATGGAAAAGGTACTAAAACTACTAGGGAAGGGGTACTAAAGTATTTTTTCCTTAGAGAAAGGGTACTAAAACTACCCTTTCCTAAGAGAAAGGGTACTAAAACTTGCCTTTCTTTAGGAAAAGGGTACTGAAACTACCCCATCCTTAGAGAAAGTGTACTTAAACTACCCCTGCCTTTGGGAAATGGTAGTAAAGATATCCTTCCCCTTTGGAAATGGTATTAAAAGTGAAGTTCCTTCAACATCAAAAGGATCCCCAAGATTAATCTACCTCCTTGGCATAGGGTACAAAATAATGTAATGATATTTCCTTGCTAGGTCAGTGAGTGAGAATGATGACAAATGAATGCATGCTTGGCTGCAATGCTCCGGGCACAGTGAGTGCATGCATCATCAATAATAACATTTCATTATGCAACGATGCCCTGGCCTTGTGTATGTAAAGTTAATATTGCAGAATCCATGGAATGAAAGTATCATGACCACGTGACCGGCCGGTAGGACATTTGTTTGTTAATGATTTCCATGTCTTGTTTTTGCAGTTTTTCACTTGCGGTTGAAGACAGAAGGTGCAACGTTTTACAAGTGGCGAAGTTGTAAGAAAGCCTTGTGTCTTTACAATTATCAATCTTCAAGAAGGAGGCATTGGCTGGGAAAAAATGTTTTTTTATTTTCCTTTATCCTTATTTTTGAGAATAATGAAGGATAGGGCAAATGCAAACAGCAAAGGCAATTTTTAATTGGAAACATTTTAATGAAAATTGTTAATTAAATTTTTAAAAGACCGTGCTTAGTGTTTAAAATTTAATTTCTTTTGGGGTTTCATATTTAATGTTTAGCATTTAATTATTATTTTATTAATATTTTTTATTTAAGGGGGGGCGGACCCTCCCCCTTACCCTAACAGTACTATGCAAAAATAAAAGTGGACCAAACGAGACAATATGGGATTCAAATGAAAGGTATTCGAGAGTAGAGTACGAATTTCATAATAAATGTTGGGTCCAAGTACCTGGGGGGCCGCCCCCAGCCCCAAAACCCCTTAATATAGGTTTATTGGACGATCTTGACAATATGGGTCTCAAATGAAAGGTACTCGGGAGTAGATTACGAATATGGTGAGGAAATAGGAATAGGCTACCTACCACCGTAACCCTAAAAAAACCACCCAAAGTCGAAAGTGGACCGATAAGGATAATATGGGTATCAAATGAAAAGTATGTGAGAGTAGATAACGAATCTGGCATACAAATTCATGTCGAAGTATAGGGGGTCACCCCCCCACCCCCACAAAAACGTCCAAAATGGGCACATTAGCCAATCACGGATATATAGGAGTCGGTTTGTTTGTTCCGTATAGACTGAAACAGGGCATAACCGATTTTCTCGAAATTTTCGCATATTGTGTGGGTTGGTCTGGAAGGAAACATAGGCTATATAGTTTCTCGGTTTCGGAAGGGGGACGGACCCTCCCCCTTATGCCAAAAACACAAGCCAAAATCAAAAGTTGACCAATCGGGACAATATAGGTATCAAATGAAAGGTATTGGAGAGTAAAATACGAATATGGTATTAAAATTTGAGTCTAAGTACCCATCGGGACGCCCCAACCCCAAAACCCCCCAAACTAACATATTCGACGTTCATTTCAATATGGGGCTCAAAAGAAAGATATTCGGTAGTAGATTCGGAATCTGGTATATAAAACCAGATCGTAGTATAAGGGGTCACGCCACCCCTCAAAAACGCCATTATATATTATATAATTTTTCGGTATCGGAAGGGGGACGGATCCTCCCCCTTATGCCAAAAACACAAGCCAAAATCAAAAGTTGGCCAATCGGAACAATGTAGGTATCAAATGAAAGCTATTGGAGAGTAGAATACGAATATGGTATTAAAATTTGAGTCTAAGTACCCATCGGGACGTCCCAACCTCAAAACTCCCCCAAACAGAGATATTGGAGTTCATTTCAATATGGGGCTCAAATGAAAACTATTCGGGAGTAGATTCCGAATCTGGTATTTAAAACCAGATTGAAGTATAAGAGGGTCACGCCACCCCTCAAAAACGCCATGAGAGCCAGACTATATTATTTTTAGATGTCGGATGGAGACGGACCCTCTTCCTTACCACAAAAACACCACCCATATCCGAAAGTGGTCCGATCGGGCCAATATAGGTATCAAATGAAAGCTATTGGAGAGTAGAATACGAGTATGGTATTAAAATTTGAGTTAAAGTACCAACCTCAAAACTCCCCCAAACAGATATATTGGATGTTCATTTCAATATGGGGCTCAAATGAAAGATATTCTGGAGTAGATTCCGAATCTGGTATTTAAAACCAGATCGAAGTATAAGGGGTCACCCCACCCTTTAAAAACGCCATTTGACCCATAATGACTATATGATACTTGGCTGAACCGATTTTCTTAAATTTTTCACAGATTGTGTACATTTGTCTGAAAGGAAACATAGGCAATATAATTTTTAGATATCGGGCGGAGGCGGACCCTCCCCCTTACCCCAAAAACGGCACCCTTATTCGAAAGTGATCCGATGGGCACAATAAGGGTATCGACTGATAGGTATTGGAAACCAGAAAACGAATATGGTATTAGAATTTGGGTCCAAGTACTCAGCTTGAACCTAATAAAATATTAGGTCCAAGTAATGAGAGGTCGTTCTCCCTCAAATACCCCCAAATGGGCATATCAGCCGACCATGGCTATATGGGGCTCAAATGAAAGGTATTAGGGAGTAGATTACGAATATGACTTAAAAATTTGCGTTCATGTCTAGGTGGCGCTTTTCCTCCTAAAGATACGTCTAATGATTTTTTTGACCCATTATGACAATATGGGACTCAAATGATAGGTTTTTGAAATTAGAAAACGAATTTGATATTCAATTTTGGAGCCAAGTGTTTTGGGGTAAGCCCTAAAGCACCGCTTAAACTGAACTTCATTTCCGTTGGGAATAAAGAACGAATTTGATATCAATTTTCAGTGCAAAGTGCCAATGGCCGCCTCAGCCCTAAAACACCCTCCAAGCGGTTCATATTTACCGGCCATGGTAATATGGGGCTCATATTGAAGGGATTTTAAAGTGCAGCACAAATTTGATATCCATATTTGAGTCGAAATGTCTGAGGTGCCATTCCTTCCCTAATAAGAATTTTACCCTAAGGAAGAACATTACCACCAGGAATCGTGAAGGGGCAAATTCTCACACATCAATGAGTGCTTTCCCATTCAAGTTTAAACTCAATGGCAAGGGGAGTTTTTTTATGGCCGAGTCCGAACTGTGTCGCGCAGTGCGACACCTCTTAGGGGATTTTTTTTTAATGACCATGCATGGCATTGTACCTTGCCAATGTCGTGAACATTAAGAGGAGATATACACCGCTTTTTTCGATGTTGGTAAGGGGCGTTTTTTTATAGCCGAGTCCGAACGGTGTCCCGGAGTGCGACACTTTTTTGGGGATATTATTTTAAATGGCCATGCATGACATTGTACCTCGCTAATGTCGCGAACATTAAGAGGAGATAAACACCGCTTTGTCTGATATTCTCGCCAGGATTCGAATGCGTTTAGTGTCATAGGCTACAATGGCACGAACTCGATATCCGCATTAAGGGCAAAGTGTCCCCACACCAAAAAGATTTTTGAGAGTTAAAGTAGGCGCAGCGGAGTGGGCCCGGTTCGTTTTAGTTTTTCCTTTTCCTTACTCACCTTGTATTGTGTATTGCGACCAGGCTTCAAGAAGGGAGCACGCATACCAACAACCTCATTGACGGAAACATTAGCGAAATTGCGCAAAATTTCGCGCATACCAATCATCTCACCAACCCATTCCTCGTAGCCCTTGTCTTGCAAGCCCTGTTGTTGGGAAATACTTTGGGTGGCAATTTCATGTCCTGCATATCCAAGATGTTGAATCTGTTGGTAGTTGCTGCAAGTAAAAACAAGAAGAAGAGTAGGAGTCATGAGCAAAAAGTGGTTTTTACCAAAAAAAAAAACAGAATTTCTAATACATTTAATTGAATGTTCAAAGTTTGATACGGGGGGATTTTTGGCAAGCATTCCTAAAAAATTTCATTTTAAACGACGACTCCACATATGGATGAAGTTTTTTTTTCTGAATCATTATTCCAATTTTTGTTCCCTCCATCATTTATGGCCAACGATTTGGAAAAATTTTAAAGTTCCCCACAAAATTTATGTAGTGAATTTTTTGTTTGGACACATACTCAACAAAATCTATAAAATATTGAAAACAATAAACGCCAAAACTTTTCAATTCTCGTAGATATTTTGGGGCATTCTCTCTGGCATGGCTAACAAAAATAGTTGTGGTTGTTGTTGCTGCTGCTGCTGCTGGTGGTGGTGATACCAAAGTATTTGACCTAATGGTTGTTATGGTGATAGTTTTTGCAGTTTCTCTCTTCTTCTTATTATTGTTATTGTTGTTATTCTGAATGGCAGACTGTCCGTCCCGGATATGATTTCGAGTATATAAAACGAGAAGACAACTTCCAAAAAAAAAAGCAGCAATTGTCTCCATGTGTGACAATATGTTGTCATCCATGTTGGACTATAAATATTTTGAGTTTTCTTCTTGTTGTTGTTTTGCATTGTTTGATTTGGTTTATAGTTGCAATAGGATTTTAGTTTTATTTTTTTTTTGTTTTCGACAATGGAAACATTTTTAGCGAAATTGTTAAATTGCTGTGTGAAGTTTGGTTTTTTTTCTTTCTTATTTTATGTTTTATGTGGCATAAAATAGTTTTTTTTTGTCCAAAATTTTGGCAATTCTATTGAAAATTGAGGCGGATAGAATTGATTCGCTAATGGAAGAAGAGAAAAATAATTCACAACTGAGTTACTATATGAGTGGGATATGTTTTTGAAGTATGAAAACAACTCTTTCGCTTATTTCCATTCAATTAAGGATATGGTTACTTTGTTGGGACAATAGAGCAAAGATTGAGTGGTGAAACATAACATGTTATGAGATATGTCCTGGTGATATATGAGATATGGAATATACATGTGTAGGAATATAAAGTATACTGGGTAGCTGAATTTTAAATTTTTTCTCCCTATTTACGTCGCACAGTGGGAGAAAATAAGTTCGGCCGGACCGAATCTTATATACCCTGCACCATGGATCGCATCTGTCGAGTTCTTTACGCAGTATCTCTTTTTAGGCAAACAAAGAATAATGATTATAAACGGAGGAGGAGCTATATCAAGTTATAGTCCGATTCGAGGCTCAAGAAGCAAAATCGGGATATCGGTTTATATGGGAGCTGTGTCAAGCTATAGATCGATTCAGACCATATTGCACACGTATGTTGAAGGCCATGGTAGAAGCCGTTGTACAAAATCTGTGCCAAATCGGATGAGAATTGCGCCCTCTAGAGGCTAAGGAAGTCAAAACCCAAGATCGGTTTATACGGCAGCTATATCAGGTTATGGACCGATTTGGACCATACTTCGCACAGTTGTTGGAAGTGATATCAAAACACTATGTGCAAAATTTCAGTCAAATTGGATGAGAATTGCGCCCTCTAGAGGCTAAAGAAGTCAAAACCCAAGATCGGTTTATATGGCAGCTATATCAGGTTATGGACCGATTTGGACCATACTTCGTACAGTTGCTAGAAGTGATATCAAAACACTATGTGCAAAATTTCAGAAAAATCGGATAAGAATTCCGCCTTCTAAAAGCTCAAGAAATCAAGACCCAAGATCGATTTGAACCATACTTCGCACAGATGTTGGAAGTGATATCAAAACACTATGTGCAAAATTTGGATGAGAATTGCGCCCTCTAGAGGCTAAAAAAGTCAAAACCCAAGATCGGTTTATATGGCAGCTATATCAGGTTATGAACCGATTTGAACCATACTTCGCACAGATGTTTGAAGTGATACCAAAACACTATGTGCAAAATTACAATCTAATCGGACGACAATTGCGCCCTCTATAGGCTCAAGAAGTCAAAACACAAGATCGGTTTATATGGCAGCTATATGAGGTTATACACAGATTTGGATCATACTTCGTACAGTTGTTGGAAGTGATATCAAAACACTATGTGCAAAATTTCAGTCAAATCGGACGAGAATTGCGCCATCTAGAGGCTCAAGAAGTCTAGACCCCAGATCGGTTTATATGACAGCTATATCAGATTATGAACCGATTTGAACCATACTTCGCACAGTTATTGAAAGTGATATCAAAATACTATGTGCAAAATTTCATTCCAATCGGATAAAAATTGCGCCCTCTAGAAGCTCAAGAAGTCAAGTCCCTAGATCGGTTTATATGGCAGCTATATCAGGTTATACACCGATTTGAACCATACTTGGCACAGTTGTTGAAAGTCATAACAAAACGCGTCGTTCAAAATGTCATTCCAATCGGATAAGAATTGCGCCCTCTAGAGGCTCAAGAAGTCAAGACCCAAGATCGGTTTATATGGCAGCTATATCAAAACATGGACCGATATGGCCCATTTAAAATCCGAACCGACCTACACTAACTTTTGAAGGAGTATAGCTAGCCGCTTGAAATTTTGAACAAATACTTCTTATTGGTGTAGATCGGTTGGGATGGTAAATGGGCCAAATCGGTTTATTTTTTAATATAGCTGCCATATAAACCGTTCTTGGTTCTTGACTTCTTGAGCATCTAGAGGGTGCATTTCTTATCCAATTGATTGAAATTTTGCACATAGTGTTTTTATATCATTTCCATTTCGCGCGTAGTATGGTTCAAATCGGTTCATAACCTGATATAGCTGCTATATAAACCGATCTTGGGTCTTGACTTCTTGAGCTTTTAGAAGGCGCAATTCCTATCCGATTTGTTTGTAATTTTGCACATGGTGTTTTGGTATCCAACATTTCCAACATTTATGCGAAGTATGGTCCAAATCGGTCCATACCCTGATATAGCTGCCATATAAACCGATCTTGGGTCTTGACTTCTTGAGCCTCTAGAGGGCGGAATTCTTATCCGATTTGACTGAAATTTTGCACATAGTGTTTTGACATCATTTCCATTTCGTGCGTAGTATGGTTCAAATAGGTTCATAACCTGATATAGCTGCTATATAAACCGATTTTGGGTCTTGACTTCTTGAGCCTCTAGAGGGCGCAATTCGTATCCAATTTGACTGAAATTTTCCACATAGTGTTTTGGTATCACTTCCAACATTTATGCGAAGTATGGTCCTAATTGGTCCATGTTTTGATATAGCTGCCATATAAACCGATCTGGGATCTTGACTTCTTGAACTTCTAGAGAGCGCAATTCTCATCCGACTTGGCACAAATTTTGTACAACGGCTTCTCCCATGATCTTCAACATACGTGTGCAATATGGTCTGAATCGATCTATAGCTTGACACAGCTCCCATATAAACCGATCTCCCGATTTTGCTTCTTGAGACCCGAATCGGACTATGACTTAATATATTGGGTTACCCGAAAAGTAATTGCGGATTTTTTAAAAGAAAGTAAATGCATTTTTAATAAGACTTAGAATGAACTTTAATTAAATATACTTTTTTTATACTTTTTTTCTAAAGCAAGCTAAAAGTAACAGCTGATAACTGACAGAAGAAAGAATGCAATTATAGAGTCACAAGCTGTGAAAAAATTTGTCAACGCCGACTATATGAAAAATCCGCAATTACTTTTTGGGCAACCCAATAGCTCCTCCTCCGTCCATATTCATTATTCTTTGTTTGCCTGAAAAGAGATACTGCGCAAAGAACTCGACAGATGCGATCCATGGTGGAGGGTATATAAGATTCGGCCCCGACCGAACTTAGCACGCTCTTACTTGTTTTTCTTCGATTTCCTCCCACTGTGCGTCGTCAGGTTTGTCTTTACGACTGGCTATACATACGTGCGATCTTACTTCATGTCTATACACCTGTGCTCACTTCGTTCTTTTCTTTCACCAGTACTTTAGTCAGTTGTATGGGCCGGCCTTCATATGTTTGTCCGTCCGCTATTGCATCCCTTCAATCCTCTGCGAACTATACTTTCTGTGATCTTGGTGGACAATCGGCAAATTTGTCCGCGAAAATTGCCCTAAGGATCTGGGGGGAAAACTGCTCACATAACAATGAGTGCTGCCCTATTCAAGTTTATGCTCAACGATAAGGGACCAACTTTATATAGCCGAGTTCGAACTACATGCCGCTGGGCAGAAGTTTTTACATAGCTGCTATGCCATACAAACATGACATAGTACCTCGCAATTGTCGCCGGCATTAGGAGGGGATAGCCAGATTCAAAAATTTTTTGATGTTATCGCCAGGATTCGAACCCAGGCGTTTAGCGTTATAGGCAGGCATGCTAACTTTTGCTCTATGATGGCCTCTTTGGCAGCAAGTTATTAAAATAAAAAACAATTCCTTAGGACAAAAATTTGTCTTTGCTCCTTTTGAGGGGGTTTCAAATATTTTTGGTCAGTTTCATAGAAGCCTTCCTATTTGTCAGCATTGCTGGTCACCATCTTCTTCCTTAATTGTGTTGATATTATTATACCCTCCACCATAAGATGGGGGGTATACTAATTTCGTCATTCTGTTTGTAACTACTCGAAATATTCGTCTGAGACCCCATAAAGTATATATATTCTTGATCGTCGTGAAATTTTATGTCGATCTAGCCATGTCCGTCCGTCCGTCCGTCCGTCCGTCCGTCCGTCTGTCTGTCGAAAGCACGCTAACTTCCGAAGGAGTAGAGCTAGCCGCTTGAAATTTTGCACAAATACTTCTTATTAGTGTAGGTCGGTTGGTATTGTAAATGGGCCATATCGGTCCATGTTTTGATATAGCTGCCATATAAACCGATCTTGGGTCTTGACTTCTTGAGCCTCTAGAGTGCGCAATTCTTATCCGATTGGAATGAAATTTTGCACGACGTGTTTTGTTATGATATCCAACAACTGTGCCAAGTATGGTTCAAATCGGTATATAACCTGATATAGCTGCCATATAAACCGATCTTGGGTCTTGACTTCTTGAGCCTCTAGAGAGCGAAATTCTTATCCGATTGGAATGAAATTTTGCACCACGTGTTTTGTTATAATATCCAATAACTGTGCCAAGTATGGTTCAAATCGGTCTATAACCTGATATAGCTGTCATATAAACCCATCTTGGGTCTTGACTTCTTGAGCCTCTAGAGAGCGAAATTCTTATCCGATTGGAATGAAATTTTGCACCACGTGTTTTGTTATAATATCCAATAACTGTGCCAAGTATGGTTCAAATCGGTCTATAACCTGATATAGCTGTCATATAAACCCATCTTGGGTCTTGACTTCTTGAGCCTCTAGAGTGCGCAATTCTTATCCGATTGGAATGAAATTTTGCACGACGTGTTTTGTTATGATATCCAACAATTTTAGCAAGTATGGTTCATATCGGTCCATGTTTTGATATAGCTGCCATATAAACCGATCTTGGGTCTTGAATTCTTGAGCCTCTAGAGTGCTCAATTCTTATCCGATTTGAATGAATTTTGGCACGTAGTATTTTGTTATGACATCCAACAACTGTGCCAAGTATGGTTCAAATCGGTCCATAACCTGATATAGCTGTCATATAAACAGATCTGGGGATTTTACTTCTTGAGCTTCTAGAGGGCCCAATTCCTATCCGATTTGGCTGAAATTTTGCATGACGTATTTTATTCTTACTTTCAACAACTTTCATAACGTTCAAATCGGTCCATAACCTGACATAGCTGCCATATAAACCGATCTGTGATCTTGACTTCTTGATCCCTAGAGGTCGCAATTATTATCCGATATGCCTGAAATTTTTTACGACGGATCCTTTCATGACCATCAACAAACGTGTTTATTATGGTCTGAATCGGTCTATTGCCCGATACAGCTCCCATATAAATCGTTCTCTCTATTTAACTTCTTGAGCCCCCAATGAGCACAATTCTTATTCGAATTGGCTGAAATTTTACACAGGTCTCCAACATATAATTTAATTGTGGTCCGAAACGGACCATATCTTGATATCGCTCTTAAAGCAGAGCAAATCTTTTCTTATATCCTTTTTTGCCTTAGAAGAGATGCCGGGAAAAGAACTCGACAAATGCGATCCATGGTGGAGGGTATATAAGATTCGGCCCGGCCGAACTTAGCACGCTTTTACTTGTTTTTACTGTCATTGTCATAAACATCAACATCATCCTCATTATAATTTTATACAATTCTTATTAACATAACTTATCATGAAACAAGGCATTGCTCTTGAGAGTGGTAACAAACTTCCACCCTAGCCCTCTATTCTTCTGGGACCCAGAGTACGCACAAGACCAAGGCCAATCATCCATACAAGCAATGTAATTTTTATACCCACCACCGAAGGATGGGGGTATATTCATTTTGTCATTCCGTTTGCAACACATCGAAATATCCATTTCCGACCCTATAAAGTATATATATTCTTGATCAGCGTAAAAATCTAAGACGATCTAGCCATGTCCGTCCGTCTGTCCGTCTGTCCGTCTGTCTGTTGAAATCACGCTACAGTCTTTAAAAATAGAGATATTGAGCTGAAATTTTGCACAGATTCTTTTTTTGTCCATAAGCAGGTTAAGTTCGAAGATGGGCTATATCGGACTATATCTTGATATAGCCCCCATATAGACCGATCCGCCGATTTAGGGTCTTAGGCCCATAAAAGCCACATTTATTATCCGATTTTGTTGAAATTTGGGACAGTGAGTTGTGTTAGGCCCTTCGACATCCTTTGTCAATTTGGCTCAGATCGGTCCAAATTTGGATATAGCTGCCATATAGACCGATCCGCCGATTTAGGGTCTTAGGCTCATAAAAGCCACATTTATTACCCGATTTTGCTGAAATTCGGGACAGTGAGTTGTCTTAGGCCCTTCGACGTCCTCCGTCAATATGGCTCAGATCGGTTAAGATTTGGATATAGCTGCCATATAGACCGATCCGCCGATTTAGGGTCTTAGGCCAATAAAGGCCACATTTATTATCCGATTTTGTTGAAATTTGGGACAGTGAGTTGTGTTAGGCCCTTCGACATCCTTTGTCAATTTGGCTCAGATCGGTCCAAATTTGGATATAGCTGCCATATACACCGATCCTCCGATTTGGGGTCTAAGGCCCATAAAAGCCACATTTATGGTCCGATTTTGCTGAAATTTGGGACAGTGAGTTGTCTTAGGCCCTTTGACATGTTTCTTGAATTTGGTCCAGATCGGTTCAGATTTGGATATAGCTGCCATATAGACCGATCCTCCGGTTTAGGGTCTTAGGCCCACAAAAGCCACATTTATTATCCGATTTTGATGAAATTCGGGGCAGTGAATTTTGTAAGGCCCATCGACATCCTTCGTTAATTTGGCTCAGATCGGTCCAGATTTGGATATAGCTGCCATATAGATCGATCCTCCGATTTATGGTGTAAGGCCCATAATAGCCACATTCATTATCCAATTTTGCTGAAATTTGGGACAGTGTGATGTGTTAGACCCTTTGACATATTTTTTCAATTTGGTCCAGATCGGTTCAAATTTGGATATAGCTGCCATATAGACCGATATCTAGGTTTTAGGTTTTGGGGCCATAAAAGACGCATTTATTGTCCGATGTCGCTGAAATTTTACACAGTGAGTTTGGTTAGGCTCTTCGACGTCCTTCTTCAATTTTGCCCAGATCGGTCCAGATTTGAATATAGCTGCCATATAGACCGATCTCTGGATTTAAGGTTTAGGGCCCATAAAAGAGGCATTTATTGTCCGATTTCGCCGAAATTTGGGACAGTGCTTAGTGTTAGGCTCTTCGACATTTTTATGCAATTTGGCCCAAATCGGTCCAGATTTGGATATAGCTGCCATGTAGACCGATATCTCGATTTAAAGTCTTGGCCCCATAAAAGGCGCATTTATAATCCGATTTCACTGAAATTTGACACAGTGACTTATGTCGGTATGAGGTATATGAGTATAAGGTATGAAATTTTCACCGAATTTTGATGAAAGGTGGTTTACATATATACCCGAGGTGGTGGGTATCCAAAGTTCGGCCCGGCCGAACTTAACGCCTTTTTACTTGTTTTTTTTAGTTTTTGATATGATGTGCATTCTTCCGAGTTGTTGGTTCGTTTAATTGGTGTTGATTTTCCCACAAGAAATAAAATTATTGCAGTTATAATTTCTCTGATTTCAAAGGATGCCTCAGGAGAGATGAAGGGAGCGTAGCATCACAATGGGTGCTGCTTGGCTTTGTCTTATGTTGAACACACAGTTGATATAATTTTCTGTGTAGTTCTTGTCCTTGCATTGTAGTTTTCTTTCTTCCTCCTTTTTTTTTTTGGCAAAATGTTGACATGTTAACTGACAATGACAGCTTAGTGTGTTGTGTGGGAGGATGGAGGAGCATGTGTGTGTGTGTGTGTGAGTGAGTGTTGTTGTGGGTAAGTGAGGAAATGAAAATATCCTCACACATACAGATGCCATACAACTACAAAAGGATACACCAAAAGAAAGCCAGACAACAAACAATGGCTTAAAGACAATCACGTCTAAAGTAACATCAACAATAACAGCAACAACAACAACAACATCGCCATCAATGAGAATAACCAACAAGGACAACAACAACAACAAAAAGAATGTGGGTGAGTATGGTAGGGTCGAAGTTTAAACACCCAGAGTGCTTCAAGTTCTGTTGAAAAAAAAAGTGATTTTTAAAGGCAGTAGCCCAATTGGGACAGAGAAGTTATGCATTTTTGGACATGGACCAATCTAATCTACTGAACTTTATATAAAGTATAGAACCAATAGCAATTATAAATGCAAAATGTCGAGGGTAAATTGCAAGTGGAAATTTGGCCATGAAGATTCCATTGAAGAACAGGGCCAAACTTCAGACATAACAATGAGAGCTGTCCGTTTCAAGTTTAAAATCTATGATAAGGGGCCTCCTTTTTATAGCCGAGTCCAAACATGCCGGAGTAAGACACCTCTTTGGGGAGAACTTTTTACATGGCTGCCATCATAGTTTTTCAAATGGCAAAGTTCCTCACAAATGTCGCCCAACGTTAGGAGGGATAACCACCGCTGAAAAATGTTCTCTCCAGGATTCGAAACCAGGCGTTCAGCGTCATAGGCGGACATGCTTACCTCTGCGCTACGGCTTTGAACTCAGGCGTTCAGCGTTATAGGCGGACATGCTAACCTCTGCGCTAGGGTGTTCTCCTAAAACTCAGGGGTATATGTTTTTATCCCTTCTTAAACTTGCATGCTTTGAACAAGGGTCTCTAAAAATCATAAATTTCGACATGTTACAAACGCAAGGCCTTAGGGTTCATGTGCTTCATTTCATGGTGTAGTTAATCGAAGCAAGTGGTCAGGAAATGCTGATCATCATGATGCCATGTTGCGTTGCTGCTCCTACGGCTGGTCCACTCTAACTGCAAGGATATGTGATTTCCCCTTTATACTGTATGCTACACAAAATGAACGTGGGTGCATTCAGTCATTACCACTTGAGGACAATGGAAATGGTTGATGTTGCTATCAGGAGAGTGTCTTGGTCAAAGTAGACACAGCACTGCAATGGCAAATGCCGCATGCATGGGTGGAGAGAGCAGAAAGAGGTAACAAGCATCAGGGCAATGCAGCCTGATAAGAAGCAACAATAACAAGATGATGACAATGATGAAATGATTATACTGGTCAGGGGGGAGGGAATAAACCAGCCAAAACATCAGAGCGATGAAACACAATAGTAATCAACTAGTCAAAAAGCCAGCATGTTAGCAAGGCTAAAACAAACACCAGCAACCAAAACCAAAAGCACCCATGTACGTATAGTTTCCAATCAACATCAAATGCAGTTTGGGATGGTACAGTGTGGTGTAATTGAGTATAAAGTAAAAAAGAGTTAAGTTCGGCCGGGCCGAACTTTGGATACCCACCCCCTTGGCTATATATGTAAACCAACTTTTCGTCAAAATCCCGTGAAAATACTTTAAATCGAGATGTCGGTCTATATGGCAGCTATATCCAAATCTGGACCTATTTGGGCCAAGTTGTAAAACAAATGTCGAAGAGCCTTACACAACTTACTGTCCCAAATTTCGGCGAAATTGGACAATAAATGCGCATTTTATGGCCCTAAAACCTTAAATCGGGAAATCGGTCTATATGGCAGCCATATGCAAATCTAAACCGATCAGTACCAAATTAAACAAGGATGTCGAAGGGCCTAACACAAGTCACTGTCCCAAATTTCGGCGAAATCGGACAATAAATGCGCCTTTTATGGCCCCAAAACCTTAAATCGAGAAATCGGTCTATACGGCAGCTATATCTAAATGTGGACCGATTTTAGCCAAATTGAAGAAGAATGTCAAAGGGCCTAACACAACTCACTATCTCAAATTTTGGCGACATCGGACAATAAATGCGCGTTTTATGGGCCCAAAACCTTAAATCGAGAGATCGGTCTATATGGCAGCTATATCCAAATCTGGACCGATTTTAGCCAAATTGAAGAAAAATGTCGAAGAGCCTAACACAACTCACTGTCCCAAATTTTGCCATAATCGGACAATAAATGCGCCTTTTATGGTCCCAAAACCTTAAATCTAGAGATCGGTCTATATGAGAGCTATATCTATATCTGAACCGATCTAAGCCAAATTGAAAAAAAAAATTTCGAAGGGCCTAAAACAATTTACTGTCCCAAATTTCAGCAAAATCGGATAATAACTGTGGCTTTTATGGGCCTAAGACCCTAAATCGGCGGATCGGTCTATCGGTCTATCTGAACCGATCTGTGCCAAATTGCAGAAATATATCGAAGGGTCCAAGACAACTCACTGTCCCAAATTACAGCAAAATCGGATAAAAAATGTTGGCTTTTATGGGGCTTAGATCCTAAACGGCGGATAGCCCCCACATAGACCGATCCGCCGATTTAAGGTCTTAGGCCCATAAAAGCCACATTTATTATCCGATTTTGCTGTAATTTGTTGTAAGAGAGCTCTCCTTATTTCTTATTCCATTTGGCTGAAATTTAGCATGAAGTGACTAACAACAACTATGCCAAGTATGGTTTAAATGGGTCTATGTAAACAGATCTTCAGAATCGACTTTTGAACCTCTAGAGGGTGCAGCTTTCCTGATTTGATTTCTTCAGCCTCTGAGGGGCTCAGTTCTTATTCGATTTGGCTCAAATTTGGCACGTGATGTTTTGCTTTGACTTCCAACAACTGTGGCAAGTATGGTCCAAATTGGGTCATTACCTGATATAGCTTCCATATGAACCTATCTCGGATCTTGACTTCTTGAGCCGCTAGAGGGCGCAATTATTATCCAATTTGGTTGAAATTTCACATGAAATGGTTTATTTTGACTTCCAACAACTGTGGCAAGTATGGTCCAAATTGGGTCATTACCTGATATAGCTCCCATATGAACCGATCTCGGATTTTGACTTCTTTAGCCGCTAGGGGGCGCAATTATTATGCAATTTGGCTGAAATTTCGCATGAAACGGTTTGTTTTGATTTGCAATGACAGTGGCAAGTATGGTCCAAGTACCTGATATAGCTCCCATATGAACCGATCTTGGATCTTGACGTCTTGGGATGGTCCCTGTTTTGATATAGCTGCCACATAAACCGATCTTAGTTCTTAACTTCTTGAGCCACCAGAGGGCGCAATTCTTATCCGAATTGGCTGAAATTTTCAACGATGTGTTTTCTTATGACTTCCAACAACTGTGCCAAATATGGTTCAAATCGGTCCATAACCTGATATAGCTGTCATATAAACCGATCTGGGATTTTGATTTCTTGAGCCTCTAGAGTACGTAATTATTATCCATTTTGGCTGAAATTTTGTACAACAGCTTCTCCCATGACCTTCAACATACGTGTGAAATGTGGTCTGTATCGGTCTATAGGCTGATACAGCTCCCAGTCCTTAAAGGACCCAATTCTTAGCACGTTTTTATTTGTTCTTTTAAACCGATCTGGGATCTTGACTTCTTGAGCCTCTGGAGTACGTAATTATTATCCGTTTTGGCTGAAATTTTGTACAACAGCTTCTCCCATGACCTTCAACATACGTGTGAAATGTGGTCTGTATCGGTCTATAGGCTGATACAGCTCCCAGTCCTTAAAGGACCCAATTCTTAGCACGCTTTTATTTGTTCTTTTAAACCGATCTGGGATCTTGACTTCTTGAGCCTCTGGAGTACGTAATTATTATCCGTTTTGGCTGAAATTTTGTACAACAGCTTCTCCCATGACCTTCAACATACGTGTGAAATGTGGTCTGTATCGGTCTATAGGCTGATACAGCTCCCAGTCCTTAAAGGACCCAATTCTTAGCACGCTTTTATTTGTTCTTTTAAATTTTTTTTAAATTTAAAAATTTGTTTTGTTGCCATATCGGCAACATATATGTGTGGGCCATATCGGTTCAGATTTAGATATAGCTCCCATATAAACCAAGCTCCCGATTTGACTTTTTGAGCCCCTGGAAGCCGCAGTTTTTGTCCGATGCGGCTGAAATTTTGCATGTGATGTTCTATTATGACTTCCAACAACAGTATTTAGTGCGGTCCAATCGGATATAGCTTCCATAAAAACCGATTTCCAGATTTGACTTCTTGAACCCCAGGAAGTCGTAATTTTTGTCCGATTTGACTCAAATTTTGCAGATAGTGTTCTGTTATGACTTCCAACAACTGTGCTATGTACGGTTCGAATCGGTCTATAACCTGATATAGCTCCGATATAAACCGATCTCTCGATTTGACTCCATGAGTCCTTACAAGCCGCAATTTTTTTCAGATTTGGCTGAAATTATGCACGTGGTGTTCCGTTGTGGCTTCTAACAACTGTGCCAAGTACGGATCAAATCGGTTCATAGCCTGATAAAGCTTCCGTATAAACCGATCTCTCGATTTGACTCCATGAGTCCTTACAACCGCAATTTATGTCCGATTAGGCTAAAATTATGCACGTGGTGTTCCGTTGTGACTTCTAACAACTGTGCCAAGTACGGATCAAATCGGTTCATAACCTGATATAGCTTCCGTATAAACCGATCTCTCGATTTGACTTCATGAGTCCTTACAAGCCGCAATTTATGTCCGATTAGGTTGAAATTTTGCATGCGGTGTTTTGTCACGACTTCCAATAACTGTGCCAAATAGGGCCAAAATCAGTCTATAACCTGATATAGCTTCCATGTAAATTGGTCTCTCCATCATCCTTTTACGGTTCCTTCAATCATTAAATTTTGCTGGTTTGACAGAAGTTTGGTCCATAGAATAAAATTATGCCCTACAACAAAATTTGTTTTGTATAAATTTTTGGCAGAATCCATGGTGGTGGGTTCCCAAGATTCGGCCCGGCCGAACATAGCACGCTTTTACTTCTTTAGTTTTAATTTTCTAATTTTTTATTTTTATTTATTTTTTTTAGTATCTATAGGTTTGCCCAAAAAGTAATTGCGGATTTTTCATATAGTCGTCGTTGACAAATTTTTCCAACGGCTTGTGACTCTGTAATTGCACTCTTTCTTCTGTCAGTTATCAGCTGTTACTTTTAGCTTGCTTTAGAAAAAAGGTGTAAAAAAAGTATATTTGATTAAAGTTTTATTAAAAATACATTTACTTTCTTTTAAAAAATCCGCAATTACTTTTTGGGCAACCATACTTTGAGGTTGAACAAGTGTAAGAACCTATACGAATGCACTTGAGTGTATTTATATATGTGTAGCCTTTGCACAGTTTCATTGGGTGTCTGAGGACGTATTGCTAGATGATATGGTAATACAAGTAAGTACATGTGTGTATGTGTTATCATTTCACTCCCCCATCAAAACTCATACTAAAACTTTTTGGTTCATTCGTTCTTAACATTATGTTTTTATTTGTTTTGACAAGAGCTACAAATACACACACACACACAGACATATGCATTACCCTACAACTACAACAAACGGATAAAGGAATTTGTTAAAAAATTTTATTGTTTTGTTGCCTTAAACACAAACCCAAGAGTAATGAGTCCATATTTACAAAAGGAGAAAGGGAGAGAGGGAGAGAGAATTATGCTTTTATCCTTATGCCCTAAGGATAAAAGCATAATTCATACACCCGCACGTAATTCAGTTTTCGGCATTTAGGAGAATTGCTAGTTTCTGTTTTTTTTTTTGATTTTATTGTGATTGTGAGGCTTGCATTGAATGAGAAGCTACACACCAACGTAGCTCAACTCATTGAATGCAAGTCTTTCCTCTGCATAATAACAACTTTTAGGACAAACAATGATATTGAATTCTTAATAGGCTTTTAGCAAGCATTGAAATGCAAAGGACAATATCCTTTGTACTCGGCCTGTCTGCCTTGGCACTGAAAAGGTTAAGTATTTAATAGTCAGTTGGATAAATAGTTGCTAAATGTTCAAAACTCTATGCGATTAGACTAGACACAAAATTTCGATGAGACATCACCACCAAGGCACAGACATCACAATGGCATTAACAACACATTGTTGTTGTATGTCGGAAAGTGCATTGCATTGTTGTCGTAGGTCCTTGCAAAAGGTCTAATCATAAATGCCAATTTACATTTTAACAAAGGGCGTATTATGATTTTTATCAGATTTGGTAAATCCTTAACACAATTTGAAATGATTTTCATTAATATTTGCATGAAAAGTGAGCCAGGATAATGAATTGAGAGTGAGCAGAGTGAGTTGTTGTAATGCTTTGCAGGAGAATACAAATGAAGGATGTCTATTTGAGAAAAGAAAGCAAATGTTTTTATAATTGCAAGATAAAATGGCTATAACTTTGGATTAAAAATACTTAGATGGAAAGGTTTACATGAAAAATAATGGAAGAAATGGCACCAGTTTTGAAATAAGGCACAGAAAAATATTGACTATAAGATGCATCTTTGGATTAAGGAGGCAGTTCCGGAGCAAGGCCACCTCTCGACAGATAAAATTACACTACACAGAACACTAATACTATCCGAGGTACGAGTAGACGAGACAAAGTGGTATTTGGAGTTTTTGAGAGAAAGATTTTTCACTAAATTGGTAGACCAATCTGTGTTGAGGGAGAATATCGTTGTCGCTTCAACCACGAACTTTATGACGACACACAGTGGGATTGAATCGAAAAAAAACTAGTAAAGATGACACATTTAACACACTTTTACGTTGGCACATGTTGTTTACATTTTTCTTAAACCACATTTAACACATCCTCTTTTTAATAAACAAAATGAAAAAGTTAAGTTATTTAAGTAACCAAACAATTTAAAATATCATTTCCCTTTACATTTGTTGACTTCCAAACTGCTGAACATTTATTTGTTCCTATTTCGAGACGAGTTCAATGGTCGGAGATTTTCGTTGCAAATGGAAAAGGAATGCCAGAAAACGCAACACGTTTCGTAATTTAGTTACGATTACTCATCAGTCATAGTAGGTGTGAAGGCTTCAAGGGCCGTACGTTGGTATGTTGTGCTTATGCCTAATTTATTGCGAAAATGCCTTTTTGTTATTAATACCCCATTAACCACACTTGACAACCCTGTCTGTAAGCTGTACTTTTCCCAATGCATGTGTTTTTCTGTTATGATAGATTTTTTGTCTACACAATTACACTACTCCCTGGTATACACATGATTCTGTGCATCTGTGGAAGTTGTATTGATGGTTTCGAACGATAGACAGCGGCATTCGCTGTTGCTCCGTATGTCTATGTTCGAGTCCCGGCGAATATCATTATATTTTACACATTTTTGTTTGTTTCTCTTTCAAGACGAGCTCAGTGATAAGAGATTTTCATTGCAAATGGAAAATGAAAGCCAAAAATCGCAACACACATAAACCACTAGCAGCGCAGATATTAGCATGTCCGCCTATGACGCTGAACGCCTGGGTTCTAATCCTGGCCAGAATATCAGAAAAATGTTCAACAATGGTTATCCCCTCCTGGCGACATTTGCGAAATATGCCATATAAACTTCTCTCCAAATAGGTGTCGTACTGCGGCACGCCATACGGACTCGGCTATAAAACGGAGGCCCCTTCTCATTGAGCTTAAACTTGAATCGGACTGCACTCATTGATATGTGAGAAGTTTGCCCCTGTTCCTTAATGGAATGTTCATGGGAAATTTTGCAATTGCATGGATATGGTAGTAGAGTTGTTATAAAAGAGGATGGTTACTTGTCTCCATGGTAGTGGATATCCAAAGTTCGGCGTGGCCCTTTCCCGCAGGATAGGGGGTATATTTATTTTGTCATTCTGTTTGCAACACATCAAAAAATCTATTTGCGACCCTATAAAGTATATATATTCTTGATCAATTGAGATTCCATTGCAGAATGTCATCCGGCTGTAGACCATGGTTGATTAACGTAAAATCTACGGCGATCTGGTCAGGTCCGCCAGTCTCTCCGCCTTTCTGTTGAAATCACGCTACAGTCTTTAAAAATAGATATAATTAGCTAAAACTTTGCACAGATTCTTTTTTGTCCATAGGCAGTTTAAGTTTGAAGATGGACTATATCTTCACTTCTTTGTGGAGAAGGTTTTATATGGCTGCCATACCATTTTAATACCCACCACCGAAGGATGGGGGTATATTCATTTCGTCATTCCGTTGACAACACATCGAAACATCCATTTCCGACCTTATAAAGCATATATATTCTTGATCGTCGTAAAAATCTAGGACGATCTAGCCATGTGCGTCCTTCTGTCTGTCACGCTTCAGTCTTCATAAATTAAGATATCAAGCTGAAACTTTGCACAGATTATTTTTTTTGTCGATAGGCGGCTTAACTTTAAAGATGGGCTACGGACTATATCTTGATATAGCCCCAATATAGACCGATCTGCCGACATAAGGTCAAAGATCCATTAAAGCCACATTTGTCACCCCATTTCGCTGAAATTTGGGACAGTGAGTTGTTTGTGGGGCCTCTCGACATCATAGTTCAATACGGCTCAAATTTGAATATAGCTGCCATACAGACCGACCTTTTGATGTTAGGTCTAGGTGTAGCGAGTTCTGTTAGGCCCTTCGACCTGCGTACCGAGTATGGTCAAGATCGGGCTATGTTTGGATATAGCTGCCATATTTACCGATTTTCCAATTTGAGTTCTTGGGTCACTAAAATCACGTTTATAACAAGAATTTCGCTGAAATTTGACACAGTGAACTGGGTTAGGCTCTTTGATATTCTTGTTCAATGTAGTTCAGATCGGTCTATATTTGGATATAGCTGTCATATATATACCGAATTCGTGATTTAGGTTCTTAGGCCCATAAAAGCTGCATTGTTAACCGATGAATTTGGTACAATGAGTTGTGTTCGATGCTTGCAAAGCCTTCCTGAATATAGTGGAGATCGGACCATATTTTGATATAGCTATGGGTTCATAAATGACCCATTTTTAATCGTATTATGAAGAAAGTTGGTTAATTTATATATCCGGCCCGGCCGAACTTAATGCCTTTTTATACCCTTCAACATAGGATGGGAGTATACTAACTTCGCTATTTCGTTTGTAACACCTCCAAATATTGATCTGAGACTCCATTAAGTATATATACTAGTGATCGTCTGGACATCCGTCTGTCTGTGGAAAGCACGCTAACTTTCGAAGGAGTAAAGCTAGGTGCTTGAAATTTTGAACAAATACTTCCTATAAGTGTAGGTCAGTTGGGATTGTAAATGGGCCAAATCGGTTCATGTTTTGAAATAGCTGTCATATAAACCGATCTTGGGTCTTGACTTCTTGAGCCACTAGAGGGCGCAATTCTTATCCGATTTGGCTAAAATTTTGTATGAGGTGGTTTGTTTTGACTTTCAACAACTGTGCTAGGTATGGTCAAAATCCGTTCAGGTTAACCTGATATAGCTGCCATATAAAACGAATTGGGATGTTAACATCTTGAGCCTCTAGACGGCGCAATTCTTATCCGATCTGGCTGAAATTTTGTATGGAGTGTTTTGTTATGACTATTTGCAACTGTGCATAGACGGTTAAAAACCTGATATAGCTTCCATATAAAACCATCTGCTGATTTTACTTCTTGAGCTCATATATGTTGCAATTCTAATCATTGTAAATTGCAAATTTTGCCTATGAACATTCCACTAAGGGGGCAATTCTTATCATTATCCTCTGTTTATCTATAAAGAGATACCTGGCAAAGAACTTGTTTTACCTATAATGAGATGTCGGGCAAAGAACTTGACAAATGCGATCGATGGCGGAGGGTATGTAAGATTCGGACCGCTAAAAAGGAGAAGAGATAGACCCATTGATATGTATACCGATCTGCTCAGAATCTCTTTCTGATTTAATTTAGCTATGTCCATCTATCCGTTTGTGAGCCCATGTGTTCTTGTAATCAAGGTACAGATGCTACTAATTTTCGGTTAAAATCGGTTCAGATTTAGATATTGCTCCCATACATATATATCGCCGGATTTGCACTTATAAGGCCGCAGTAGCTACAATTTTAGACCGATCTGCACAAAATTTGGCACGGTTTGTTTTGTTATAAATTTGAACATAAATGCAAAATTTCATTAAAATCTGTTAAAATTTCGATATTGCTCCCATGTATCGCCCAATTTGCACTTATAAGTCAGTAGTAGCTAAAATTTTCAATCGATATGCACAAAATTTGGCAAGGATTGTTTTGTTATCAATTTTAACATATATGGTAAGATTCATCAAAATCGGTTTAGATTTGGATTGGTGATTGAAGTAATTTCAATTAAAAAATTAATTGGATCAATTAATTTCGTGATTGAAACATAATTAATTTTTTCCGTGTATGCAATATTGCCATACCTTCCAAATTTCTCGCTTGAATTTGCGCCCCTGTTTTTCATTTACCTTTAAAGTGTAGGAAGAAACCACATCTGTTAACAGACCTTTAAGTTCTCACTAAAATCTTTTGCTTTCGTGTGGTAGGTGTTTCTTGCTTTTGGAATAAAAATAAGCTTAGTGTACCTGCATCCCACAGATATATATGGCATGTAGATACAAACGAAGCCAATCTATCAGATACTGCTTGCTATATTAAAACCGGTGATACATTTTCAGGGCCTGGTGATTTATAGAAGTCGAAACTTTCATGTAGTCATAAACTATTTCCTTAACTGTCCTTGACGATTCCATATCGGTGGCAATCATTTCTGGTGCCACGTTAATCGTACCTCAAATATTTTCTAACTATACATTGTCCATAGGTTAGATTAGGTTGAATGGGTTGCCCGCCCATAAGCGTAGAAAGGACACTGGGGGTGGGCTAAATTAAAAATTTTCATTGTTTTGGACAAAAATTGCTTATTTAATTGCTCTTCGAAGGAGTTCTTTGCTAGCCTAGAGACCTCGGATGTATCCTCCATTGGGCAGCAATACTCCATTCAGCATTTGTACTGATATTTTTCGGCTCGCCCTAGCACATTCTTAACTCAGACATAAAGATGCTCCAGTTCTGTGGTGTTCTTGGGGCTATCGAGTCTTCTGCAGCCCTTCCTTATACCAACCAGTTTTGTGGTTCAACAAAGCGATTGCTATTTGTCCCTTGGTTGGTTTCTAGGACTTGCAGAGTTAAGCGAATCGTTCAAAGCTTTCGTGAGCCATCCTCCACAGTTTCCCTGCAGAATGTGTGCTAAGACTTATCGCAATCTGCCTTACTTCTGTCAAGGCGAATGAGCCACTTCAACCAAAGTTGCAACCAAAGCTGAAGCTATCCTCATGTATACCTTGTACCATTTATTATAGGGTTGCCCAAAAAGTAATTGCGGATTTTTTAAAAGAAAGTAAATGCATTTTTAATAAAATTTAGAATGAACTTTAATCAAATATACTTTTTTTACTCTTTTTTTCTAAAGCAAGCTAAAAGTAACAGCTGATAACTGACAGAAGAAAGAATGCAATTACAGAGTCACAAGCTGTGAAAAAATTTGTCAACGCCGACTATATGAAAAATCCGCAATTACTTTTTGGGCAACCCAATATTTGTAGAATATTTCATTATTAAATATTTTGCCTTCACATATGCTCCATTTAAATTAAAAGGCTTATGCCCTTGTCGTTTAATTTTCCCTCTCTCTCTCTCTCTCGCCCAATGTGTCTATGCAATTTTTATAAATTAAATCTAAATGTAGATAAAACAAAAACAAAACAAAAAAAAAATGAAATGTGTTCACAAAAATTTATCAAACAAACTTTCCCAAAGGAAGCATTACTGAAATCCCCTAAAGCATGAACGTTTAAACTTAAAATTGTTATCATTTTTCACACATTTCCACTGACATTTGCAAGTCCTACGTAGAGCATGATGATGATAGACAAACGGAAGTTTAGATGAATGGATATGGATTCACACATGGCCATTGTTGCTGTAGTTTTTTTTTTGCATAAGAGTTGCCATAAATAATTTGCATAAGTGTTAGTCTAGATGAGTATGTGTTGTGTGGCCTCCAAGCGTAGGAGAATTGTGAGAGTTGTTATGTGGTAAAAAAACAAAGTTTTTTTAAAGTAAAGAGAGAGCCACCAGAGACTGGATGACTTTTTGCAAGCATCAATCAAGTGAATAGAATTTAATTTATATGGAGGCGAATGGACAGACGAATGAACAGACAGATCGACAGGGGGGTTGGCAGATGAAAAGGGTGGATGGACAGACAGACGGTCTGGAAAATCGATGGATGGACAGAAAGACAGACAGACGGAAAGATAGATAGACGGAAAAATAGACCGACAGACAGACAAACAAACAAAAGGACGGACAGATAAATAGACAAACAGCCAGGCAAACGGACGGAGGGATATATTTTTGCTGAAACCCCTAATTTCAACCATTCTATTGAGCACATCTCGTAAAAGTAGTTCTGAGCAGAGGGATTGACAGACGAACAGAGGGTTTGGACAGACAGACGGAAAAAAAAAACGGGCGGAAGGACACACAAACAGATTGACATACAGAAAGATAGACAGAGAGAAGAGAAACAGGAAGACAGAGGGACAGACTGACAGACAGGCGGACAGACAGACAGACAGGCAGGTGAACAGATATATTTTTTATACCCAACACCGAAGGATGAGGGTATATTCATTATACCATTGTGTTTATAACACCTCGAAATGTTGATTGAAGACCCCATCAAGTATATTCATTCTTGATCGTCTCTTTGGGGATTGGGCCAAATAGGTTCAAATTTAGATATAGCTCCCATATCATCCGAACTCCTGATTTGATTTCTTGAGCCCCTACAAGTATGGTCTAAATCGGTCTATAACCTGATATATTGGGTTGCCCAAAAAGTAATTGCGGATTTTTCATATAGTCGGCGTTGACAAATTTTTTCACAGCTTGTGACTCTGTAATTGCATTCTTTCTTCTGTCAGTTATCAGCTGTTACTTTTAGCTTGCTTTAGAAAAAAAGCGTAAAAAAGTATATTTGATTAAAGTTCATTCTAAGTTTTATTAAAAATGCATTTACTTTCTTTTAAAAAATCCGCAATTACTTTTTGGGCAACCCAATAGGTCCCATATAAACCGATTTGACTTCATGAGCCCCTGGAAATTTTGCATGCGGTGTTCTGTTACGATTTTCAACACCTGTGTCAAGAACGATCTAAATCGGTTTATAACCCAATATAGCTCTCGATCTCCCGATTTGAATTCATGTGCCCTTGGAAGCTATAATTCTCTTGCGAGTTGTCTAAAACTTTGCAGATAGTGTTCTGTTATGACTTCCAAGAATTGTGACATGTACGGTCTAAATCGGACTATAACCCGATATAGCTCCCATATAAACCGTTTCCATATTTGAATTCTCGAGCCCCTGGAAGCCACATTTTTTTCCGATTTGGCTTAAATTTTGCAGATAGTGTTGCGTTATGAATTCAACAATTGTGCTAAGTACGGTTCAAATCAGTCAATAACCTGACATAGCTCCCATATAAATCGATCTCCAGATTTGAATTCTCGAGCCCCTGGAAGCTAAATTTTTTGTCCGATTTGGTTAAAATTTTGCAGATGGTGTTCTTTTATGACTCTCAAAAACTGTGCCAAGTACGGCCCAAATCGGTCTATAACCGATGTGGCTTCCGTAGCATTAGGTAAGGTTAGGTTAGGGTTGAAAAGAGGGTGCAGATATTAATCCGCCCCATGCCACTATGGACATACACCTAAGCCAGTAATCGGCTTGTTGTGCGCTCTAAAAACTACAAAGTCACCTCTAAATAGAAAATTTAAAGGTGATAACCAAATTTATTGACGGCAGTCCTCTGGCCTTCACCGCCACATCGTCTGCCCTTTTATTTCCCCTTACTCCGTTACGGGCCGGCACCCAAACGATGCGGAAGGAAGGACTTTACAGTCCTGGTTGTTATTGCCCCTATGGCAATTTAACTGTCGGTAAAGATGTTCACACTCGACGTCCTCGCGCCTGCACCACACCATTTCACGTATTCCGCGATCGCCCGGATCTACGCCTGCAGGACCATATCTCCTTCTTACACTGCAAGACTGTTCGTGACCCTACAATCCTGGTTGTTATTGCCCTTATGGCAATTTTACTGTCGGTAAAGATGTTCACACTCAACGTCTTCGAGTTAGCACCACACCATTTCAAGCATTCCGTGATTGCCTGGATCTCCGCCTGCAGGACCGTATTATGGTCAGACAGTCTAAAACAGATGTCAGTTCCTGGATTTTCAATGTAAACCCCCAGACCCACAAAGTCCTCTAGCTTTGATCCATCCCTGTAATATGATCTTTCAGGTGGCAACACGGTTCGACTTCAAGGTTCATCTCAGTTATCCGATCGGAAACCTCTTCCCTTCCTTCCAGGTTTCCTATCGTCGCCTCGATTATACCGCGATGGTATGAGCTGCTCCCATCCTCAATCCATTCTCCCAACGCCTTTAGTCTCATAGCCATAGTGGCTGCCTCATACTTAATCTGTATGTCAATGGGTCGATATATCTAGAATAGTCTCCAGTGACCTTGTGGGAGTGATCCTCATCGCTGCGTCTATGCCAAGACAACATGTTCTCGGAACCTGTTGTATGGCCCATATGTTGCACTCTTTCTCCATAGCAGTCCACCAAACTACTGAGGCGTAAGTAAGTATTGGTCTAATCACGCTCCTGTAGAGCCAGTGGACTATCCTAAGAGTTAGGCTACATTTCGAGCCTACGGCCCATCTACATAGTGGCCAACATCTGTGAGCGTCCTCACTACGCTCCTGGATGTGACACTTCCAATTCAATTTCCTGTCCAAGGTCACACCTAAGTATTTGACCTTGCGAGATATCGAAATCTTCTTATTGAGGAAATTGAGGTGCGTTAAATTGGCCCACCTTCGTCTTCCTCGTGAACAGGCATATTTCAGTCTTTTCTGGGTTAACATTGAGATCTCTGGGTCTAGCCCAGTCATATGCCATATGCAACACCATTTCGGCCCTTCTGCATAGCTCGTTCGGATCCTTACCTCTTAGAAGTATTAAAACATCGTCTGCCTAGCAGTCGGGTTCAAATCCCTCCTCAGTCAGCATCCGTAATAGGCCATTTGTGGTGGTCATCCATAGGAGTGGCGATAAAATGCCCCCCTGAAGCGTGACCTCTGCCACTTTCTCCTTGTATTGGGTTGCCCAAAAAGTAATTGCGGATTTTTCATATAGTCGGCGTTGATAATTTTTTAAAAATTGTAAAAAAAAGTTTATTTGATTAAAGTTCATTCTAAGTTTTATTAAAAATGCATTTACTTTCTTTTTAAAAATCCGCAATTACTTTTTGGGCAACCCAATATTTATGCCATTGGACACACAATTTATCCACCTGTTCCTAAGCATATGGTTTATCCGGTCCTTAGAGACTGGAACATAGCATATGACCGCCCGCTACTGGTCTAAGGATTGGATCAGTGTGTCGCTTCGCACATTGTTAAAAGCCCCCTCGATGTCAATGCATACCGCCAGTGTGTATGTTATGGCATCGAAGGATTCTTCACACAACCTCTTGCAGGGCAGTCTCCACCGACCTTCCCTTGACATAGGCATACTGTTTGCATTTGAGCAGTTCGCTGGATGTCCTACTCTTTATCATGGTGTCCACAATACGTTCCATGGTTTTGAGTAGAAAGGACGTTGGGCTTATGGGTCTGTAGGCCTTTGGTGTCGCATAACTTGCCTTGACGGGCTTAGGTATAAACACCACCCTTGCCTCCTGCCAGGCTTTTGGAGTATATGAAAATCCTAGGCACGCTGTAAAAATTTCCGTAGCTTTAGTTTGTTAAAATTTTTAACAGAATCCATGGTTGCGGTTACCAAGATTCGGCCCGGCCAAACTTACCACTTTTTTTACTTGTATTTGTAATTCCTTTTCATTTCCTTTAATTGCGACTAGAATTATCAAAATGACTGATTTGTTTTCCATTTAAGCATTAGTGAGACTTTAAAAGCTTTTGTGGTTGTTTATTTGAAAAATGATGATGCCTTATATAGGGAATGACACAGAGAATGATAGGGAGAGAGAGAGAAAGAGTTTCTTCGTTTCAACTTTTTTTTCAGCTTAACCAAAAAGGCTCAATAATCTCTGGATTTCCTTTGGAAAAATCCATCAAATTAAGTGCTTCTGGGTTATAAGGCCAAAGCCTTCAACATATTTTATCATAGGAAATTTAGGTCACTTGTCTCGTGTCCACTAAACCCCAAGGAATAATTCACCATTTTTCTTTTCACTTGTGAAACTGCATTTGAAGCTTTATCTAATTTGTTGTATTTGCCATGTTTTTATACCCTCCTTCATAGGATGGGGGTATACCAATTTGGTCATTCCGTTGGTAATCCCTCGAAATATTGATATGCGAAGCACATTAACTTTCGAACGAATAAAGCTAGGCACTGGAAATTTTGCATAAATACTTCCTATTGGTGCAGTTCGGTTGGAATTGATAATGGGCCAAATCGGTACATGTCTTGGTATAGCTGCCATATAAACCAATATTGGATCTTGTCTTTTTGAGCCTCTAGAGGGCGCAATTGTTATCCAATTTGGCTGAATTTTGCACGTGGTGTTTTGGTATCGCTTCCAACAACTGTGCCAAATAGGGTTCAAATTGGCCTCTTTAGGACGTGGGCCTCTTTAGGACGCAATTCTTATCCAATTTGGCTGAAATTTTGCAAAAGACTTCTTGTGGGACCTTTAACATACGTATTAAATATGGCCTGAATCCATAATCCAATCCTGATATATAGGGTTGCCCAAAAAGTAATTGCGGATTTTTCATATAGTCGGCGTTGACAAATTTTTTCACAGCTTGTGACTCTGTAATTGCATTCTTTCTTTTGTCAGTTATCAGCTGTTACTTTTAGCTTGCTTTAGAAAAAAAGTGTAAAAAAAGTATATTTGATTAAAGTTTCTTTAAAAAAATCTGCAATTACTTTTTGGGCAACCCAATAGCTCCCATATAAACAAATCGCCCAATTTGTTTTTCTTGAGCCACTATAGGGCGCAATTCTTATCCGATTTGGCTGATACTTGAACCAATGAATTCCCCTTTGGTCACCAACAGCCAAACCAAGTAAGGCTCCAATTGCTTCATATCTGGGTATAGCTGAAATAGCATAGCAATTCTTATCCATTATTCTTTGTTGGTCTCTAAAGAGATATCGGCCAAAGGAGTGGACAAATGCCATCCATGGTGAAGGTTACATAAGTTTCGGCCCCGCCAAACTTAACAAGCTTTAACTTATTTTCTCCTTAGCCATTCATGTTTTCTCTTTTAGCCACACTCCTTTGGCCAAATCAATTTTAATTTAACATGAAAAACACGTTTCACACTTTGCTACACCTTTTTATTCCCTTAGCCACGGCGGAAGGAGTTGAGTATAGCCAAAAAAAAGGCTTCCCAGCTAATACCAAAGAGTTAAATGAGTTAGTGGAAGTACCACCTATCCCACCAAACCAAAAGCAGCAGCAGCATTAGCAGCCATCAGGAATAACAACAACAACTAGTAAAACTTTATAATTTACTTTTAAAAATCTAATTAGATTTTTACTCCTGCACAGATCAACCACAATTCTGGGAAAGGGCAGAAAAAAGCTGAATGGGTGAATAAAGCATTACAGCTTCTCCAAATAAAAGCAAAGTTTAGAGAAAACTTTTAATTTTTTTTTTATGTTAGCAGCATGGCATGGGAAAGGATCTATTTGGTAGCTACAAACCAACCGTAATAGTTGAAGCTGTTCCAGGCAAAAAAAAAGGTAGGTCCTCTGCCTTCCTGCCACAACTCATCATGCTCATCAGTATTATCAACATCAAGTTGATGTCATCTCTCAGGCATGCTTGATGAAATCAAAACTAAAATGATTTGTCCATGCATAAATTATGCCTTGCCCAGGAAACACGTTACGCCACAACTAATTTTCATTTTCATTCACTTTTTTTTTCACTTCTCTACCGTACCTCAAAAAGCATGAACTTGTTAATAGCAGTCATTCGCTCGCATAGATAACGCACTCACCCAGCCAGCCCCACACACTGTCATACACTGATGCTTTGACGTTGAAATGTCTCTTTGCCCCTTTGTCCCTTTGCCCCTTTTTGCCCTTCTTTGCTATGGCTTCTCAGCAACACTCTCAGTTGTAAGTCGGAAAACATGATTACGAGGTAATTTGTTTTGACTTGAGTGTAATGTGGAAATAATCTCTTGTGTTGTTTTTTTTGTTGGTTCTTTTCTATAAACACAAAACAACAACAACAGATGTTTAACTCAATTCGGAGGTCATTACAAAGTTTGATTTTGGTTATGTGGGTGTGTGTGTGTGTGTTCGGGTTTATTTTTGATACATTTTTCGTTGTTGTTGCTATTTTTTAATGTTTGTGGAAATAGTTGAGATGAACATTCGCATGGTTAGATTTAACCCTAAGACATGTGGGATGAAATAAAATCAGAATAGAAATATGGATTTTTTGGCCATATGAATCCAGCGTTATGGTTGAAAAATATTAAATACTAGGAAAAAGTGGGAAAAGGGGAATGGGCAAATGGGGAATAGGAAAATGGGAAATGGGAAAATTGGGAAAAGGCAAAACAAATCGTTATGTTTCTCAAGATATAATTTAAAGTATTCAAATGCAAATTTTGCCCATGAACATTCCACTAAGGAACAGGGGCAAACTTCTCACATATCAATGAGAGCTGTTCGATTCAAGTTTTAAGCTCAATGATAAGGGGCTTTCTTTTTATAGCCGAGTCCGAACGGCATGCCGCAGTGCGACACCTCTTAGGAGAGAAGTTTTACATGGCATAGTACCTCAAAAATGTTGCCAGCATTAGGAGGAGAAAACCACCGATGAAAAATTTTTCTGATGGTCTCGCCAGGATTCGAACCCAGGCGTTCGGCGTCATAGGCGGACATGCTAACCTCTGCGCTACGGTGGCTTCCACCGTACATGACATATTGGGTTGCCCAAAAAGTAATTGCGGATTTTTCATATAGTCGGCGTTGACAAATTTTTTCACAGCTTGTGACTCTGTAGTTGCATTCTTTCTTCTGTCAGTTATCAGCTGTTACCTTTAGCTTGCTTTAGAAAAAAAGTGTAAAAAAATATATTTGAATAAAGTTCATTCAAAGTTTTATTAAAAATGCATTTACTTTCTTTTAAAAAATCCGCAATTACTTTTTGGGCAACCCAATAGTTCCTCACAAATGTTGCCAGCAATAGAACCATCGCTGACAAATTTTTCCGATGGTCTCGCCATTATTCGAACCCAGGCGTACAGCGTCATAGGCGGACCGCAACGACACATGCAAAATTTCTTCCAAATTGTATTATTAAAATTAAAAAAAATTAAATTAAAATTAAAAAAATTTATCCTACCTTCAATTAGTTCTGATGCCTGTTGAATTTGCCCACCAATGCACTTTGTCTCAGACCATACCTTTTGTCCTCGCCTTTTGTTCTCCCTTATGTCTGTCGTACCATTGTCAAGACCAGGGCTGTGGATTCGACTGGAGTCGAAGTCGGACTAAGACTATTGAGCCGCAGTCGGACTACGGTTCGGAGTTGAGCCCGCTTGCCCTAACCCCGATCCCCTCTCCGACTCCAGCTTAATACTCCGACTCCAACTAACACTCCGATCCAGTGTCAGAGTCGAGAGCTAGACTCCTCTGCCTTGGTCAA